>NC_142931.1:128901719-128924219 GCF_046866305.1 Octopus bimaculoides
TTGGATATGTTTATGTGTTAAGATCTGGCAACAGATAAATAATATTTCAAAGATAGACCGTTCTTCAGAGTAATACTTCGACTGAGATGACAAACCAATGACATTTACACAGTTTGATCTCTAAATCTCTTGTATTTTCAATAATCTCTGATATTTTCCTACACTGATACCTTGTTTTTTGTTTTGCTTTCTTTTTTTTTTAATCAGTACTATAAAAGTATAAAGTAACAAAAAAGTTTTTTTTTTCCCTATCTGTCAACATCTTTTCACCTGCATCCATTTGATCATTATTTATCATGTGATTTTGCTTCAACTGTGTTTTTCTCTTCTTTACCTGTCTATCTATTGACAAAGGACAAATTGCCCAAAATATTATTATCTCATCTTTTCCTTCAAAACATGACACATTGACTTTGCACTATTGCTTATTCATTCTTCATATTTTATTTATTTATTTATCTATCTATCTATCTATTTACTTATTATTATTATTATTGTTCAGTAGTTTTATTTTTATAACGTACTTTCACTTCACTACCGAGCGCAGCTCTGTGCGCCTTGGGTATGTGCTGTGGTTTGCTGTGGTGCTCTTATGTTTACTGTATTGAAAGTGTTTTGCGTAGAATGTGTGCAGTACCCAGTAGTGCAATTTTCTGTATGTTATATATATTTGTAAGTCCTGGTATTTTTGTTATGTATTTGTCTGAATATTTTTTTATTATACCTAAGGCACCTACTATGATAGGAATTGTTTCTGTTTTTAGACTCCACATTCGAGTTATCTCTATTTCCAGGTCTTTGTATTTTGAAAGTTTTTCTATTTCTTTTAGAGAAACGCTGTCATCTGCTGGTATTGATACATCAATTAGAAAACATTTTTTTTCTTCATGATCTTTGACAACTATATCTGGTCTATTTGCCTTAATTTCTCTATCTGTGTGTATTGGCATATCCCAGAGTACGGTTGCTTTCTCGTTTTCTGTGACCTTTTCTGGCGTGTGTTTATACCATCTTTTTTCTGTTGTTATTCCATAGTGTTGGCATAGCTTCCAGTGTATATAGGTCCCAGCTCTGTCGTGTCTGTGAATATATTCCTTCTTAGCCAGGACTGGGCAGCCAGAGATAATATGATTTATTGTTTCTTGTCGATCTCCACATATTCTACAGTTACTTGTTATATTTCTTTTCATTATGTGTTTTTGGTAATTTCTGGTGGGGAGGCTCTGGTCTTGTGCAGCAATTAAAAATCCTTCAGTCTCTGCTTTGAGTCCTGAGCTTCTCAGCCATTGCTGGGATTTTTCTCTGTCTATTTCTTTTGCATTTAGTTTAGCCCAGTATTTACCATGTAGGGGCTTTTCTTGCCATCGTTTTATCATGGTCCGTTGCTGTTCTAGTTTTAGTTTGGATTTCATTTGTTTTATAGCTTTTGTTGTTTCTTCTTCTTCTTCTTCTTCTTCTTCTTCTTCTTCTTCTTCTTCTTCTTCTTCTTCTTCTTCTTCTTCTTCTTCTTCTTCTTCTTCTTCTTCTTCTTCTTCTTCTTCTTCTTCTTCTTCTTCTTCTTCTTCTTCTTCGTATTTGTTAGGTAGATTGAATTCTTGTTTGTATTTGTCAGCTTCCTTAAATACTGAAAACAGTTTTTTGTTTTGCTCGTGTTTTGTGGCTATTTATATTAGTTTCCCTTGCTTCTGGAGTAGGTATTTTTGCAGTCCTATGGTGGTTGTTTTATAATAGTTTTCTAGCTGTATAAGACCCCTGCCACCTTCTGTGCGTTGTATATATAGCATTTCTATGTCAGATTTTGGGTGGTGCATCCTATATCCTGTCATTATTTTTCTTGTTTTCCTGTCTATTTTACATAGTTCGTTTAGTGTCCAGTTAAGGATGTTGTAGCTGTAGCTTATAACTGGGACAGCTAAAGTGTTGATACCCATTATCTTGTTTTTAGCATTGAGCTCTGTTTTTAGTATTGATCTATTATTATTATTATTATTATTATTATTATTATTATTATTATCATCAAGGTAGTGAACTGGTAGAATCATTAGAGCATCGAGTAAAATGCCTTGTGGTATTTCTTCCAACTCATTACATTCCAAGTTTGGGTGCCACTTGAGTCAACTTTGCTTTTCGTCCCTCCAATCACATATATACCAGTTACATTTTTGGGGTTGATGTAACTGACTTTCTCACTCCCTCAAAAGTGCTGACCTTGAGCAGAGTTGGAAAGAATCATCATCATCATCGTTATTAAGGTGGCAAGCTGGCAGAGCCATTTGCATGCTGGGTAAAATGCTTAGCAGCATTTCATGTCTTTACATTCTGTGTTCAGATTCTGCCAAGGTTGACTTTACCTTTCATCCTTTTGGGGTCAGTAAAACAAGTACCAATTGAGTACTGGGGTTGATATGATCAACTCCACCCCCACCAAATTGTTGGCTTTTTGCCAAAGTTTGAAACCATTATTATTGACATTTATTATTATTATTATTATTATTATTATTATTATTATTATTATTATTATTGAGTGAGAAAACAGTGCATGTCATCAAAGTGACACTGGGGTAAAATATATGAAGCCCAGTATACCCATCATGGCTACCCGTCTGATAAGGGTACACCAGGCACATGCATCACAACCATGTGTGTGTGACATGGTGACGTCATATCAAAATAAACAGCACATGACATTATCTTGCAGATGTTAGGGTGTAGATTGAGAGAGATTTTGTTGCTATTTCTAGTAGCTCAAGCTACTGCATGGAGGCCTTTGGTTTGATATGTGATATGAGCGGTCAGTGAGTGCTGGATGAAAAAAATGTTTTGCACTGATAGTGGAAGGTAGATTGTGACAGATGAAATTATGCAGAGAAGTGTCAAGAGATTGAGTTTCTCAGACAAAATATTGTTATTTACTGACAGGTCAGCTTCAGTTGCACAGACCTATGGCCTGCAAGTAGTTGATTGAATTGATCTGTTGTTCCAAATATATTCAGTTCAGCCCTGATCCAGAAAGCCTATGATCAAAAATGTTTCTGCTGTGACTGTCCCATCATTTAGCTAGATTGTAGTGGTTCATAAACTACATGTCTTACTTTTGCTAGGATGTTTGATACAACTTAACAGAATAATTCAGATCATTCTGTCAGATGTAATACTTATTTTATTCTTTACTTGTTTCAGTCATTTGACTGCGGCCATGCTGGAGCACCGCCTTTAGTCGAATCAGATCGACCCCGGGACTTATTCTTTGTAAGCCTAGTACTTATTCTATCGGTCTCTTTTGCTGAACCACTAAGTTACGGGGACCTAAACACACCAGCATCGGTTGTCAAGCGATGTTGGGGGGACAAACACAGATATATAAAATATACATACACATATATACATATACATATATACGACGGGCTTCTTTCAGTTTCCATCTACCAAATCCACTCACAAGGCTTTGGTCGGCCCGAGGCTATAGTAGAAGACACTTGCCCAAGGTGCCACGCAGTGGGACTGAACCCGGAGCCATGTGGTTGGTAAGCAAGCTACTTACCACACAGCCACTCCTGCGCCTATTCACATTTTTTAATTAATCATACATTGTTACATAGCTTTGATATATTGATGATGTGATTGTTTATTTCTTGAATGATATTTTAGAGTAGGTGTGAAAGACTGGATCTGGCCACTTTCAACATAAAATAGGTAGAATCTTTGGGCCTGATACAGCCAGTTCGGATGCTAAACAGTTAAGGGAAATTTGGTTGTTATTTCTTGCACAGTAGGTAACCAAGCAGCTTATTGGAATCTTGGACATACCAAATCTGGATTTCTGAAAGAAACCTATATTTTATATAAAACATTTTTATTGATTATAATATTATTTTGGGAATAAATTTTGGTAAAAATGATATAGTCCAGTTATGCTTATTATTTAGCATACTAATTATCAAATTACATACATTAATATATTTAATCCCAATAATAAGTATCTGAAGCTAAAATAAATTCTTATGGGGAATCAAATATGTATTTTAATATAACTTACACAAATGCAGATAAGCTATAAATATAGCTAATTAGCTAATACATGTAGCTAATAAGACAATAAATCAAAAAGAAAGATGGGGCCCCTGTTTTAACTCCAGATTGGAAAGCTTGAATTTAGCACTGCTATTTAATGAAACTCTCATTAGTTCTACTTACTACTTATTGCAATGATTTATACTTACTTATGCTATAAATTTACAACTAGTAGACTGATTCAACAGAAGATAAGTATTTGACCATGGACAAAGTGTAGCCCTGGTGATACGATTAGAACATTTGATATGTCAGGCAACCGTTTAACTCTTTGGCATTCACATTACTCTGTCAAATGTAATGCTTATTCATTCACATTGTCTCATAGCTTTGAGATTTCAATAATGTGATTGTTATTTTCAGAATATCATTGAAGTGTAGGTGTGAGAGGTCAGATATAGCCTGTTTGAATTTAATCAGGTAGAATATTTGGGTCTGATATGGTTAGTTTAAATGCTAAATGCTAAAAATGCTAAATGCTAAAACGACAAGAGATGCATTTTGTGACTTGCAGATCAGACACATTTTATAAGTCTTTTAGGAGACAACGGACAATCAGAAGAGAATCTCTTGTATTAAGAGAATCATGAACTGTTATTCCTGTAGGACAATACACTTGTACGCACGCACATAAGAAAACAAACAGGGATTTTCTGACTTCCATGGTACAATAAAGACATTTTGTGAGTTTCTTGGAGACAACAGGCACATTTTGTGGATCTCTTAGGACAACAGATACACATTTTGTAACTCTGTAGTGGGGAACAGACAGTTTTTGCAACTCTCTTGGAGTAACGGAGGTAGTTTTGACTTTAGAGAGCATATTTTATGATGTTCAGTTTTGCTAAGTTTACAAGGCTGAGATGATTTATATGTTAGAACAACAGTTTGTATAACTGGATGGCTGTACTTTCTATTGTGAACCATTCAAGGAGCAAGTACATTGAAACATATTAGTAATCAGAGGGACTTCAGCCACCAGTTAGTCGTCCTAGTCACGGGCATAAAACTACAACAATACTAAGATTTGAACTTACAACCATGTAGTCAGTAGTCACAAGTATTTTATGTTGCAAATATACTTTGTAAAATTACTGAGGTTCATAGGTCCTGGTAGCAACTGAGGTTATTGTTCAGTTATGTGTGGTAGAACAAACATTACTGGGTTGGATAGTTCCAGCAACACTTTGTTATTTATCATTTGATCATATAGCTTGATGATTTAGTTTACTCCTGTGGTGGAAGTAAATCAATGCTTGTTGATTCTTTTCTGCTTTCGAATTTTTCTCTCTCTTATGTTTAAATGAAACATCTATTTGTCTTTCGTTCATTGATATTGTCTCGATTTGTTGACAGACTTTCCTGTTCTACATACAATAACAGGAAAATATATCAACAATAGCAAATAATATGGATTTAGTGTTTTTTTAATTTTTTTATTTTGCTCTTTTTTATGCAACTGATCTGGGAAAAGTATTTACAATCCAGCTGAAGAAGCCAAAGATTTTTCCATCACGTGGCATGAGGCTGAAGCTTGTGGCATCCTTGTCAACTCATGAAGACTGTTTGATGTTGCTAGATTGATTTCTTTGCCGCAATCTACTGTAAATACTTTTCTGCTAACCTTTGCACAGATTTAAATTAAATCTCTTGTCTTCTCATGTTAGGTTGCCTGTATTCGGTATGTTTTACAATAGACAACAGAGAAATCCTATCATTTCTTAGCTTGTCCACTTGCTGTAAGATAATCTCAGTTATAAATATTAATTTGATTCTTTATAGCAAGAATTTTCTCTCTGATCTCACTCTCTTTGACTCAAGTAGTTATAGATTAATTTTTTTTCCTCTCTTCACCTCTGGGATTTTATATTCATCCTCTCCATTTCCTTCTATCACACATGTATTGAACAAGACATATTTTCATTTAAGTCTTCCTTTGTGTGTGTATATTCGGATGTGTGTGTGCATGTCCTCTTATGAAAATGTATGTATACTTGTGTATGTACGTTTGTACATATATCCTTTTATGAAAATGTATGTGTATTAATGTATGAGTGTGTGTATGTGTGTGTGTGTGTGTGTATCATCGTCGTCATTGTTAAATGTCCACTTTCCATGCTGGCATGGGTTTGACGGTTTTGCAGAGGACTGGCAAGCCAGGAGGCTGCACCAGGCTCCAGTCTGATCTGGCAAGATTTCTACAGCTGTATGCTCTTCCTAATACCAACCACTCCGAGAGTGTAGTGGGTGCTTTTTATGTGCCACCAGTATGAGGGCCAGTCAGGCGGTACTGGCATCGATTACGCTTGAATTGTGCTTTTTACCTGCTACCGGCATAGGAACTAGTCAGGTGGCACTGGCAATGACCATGCAAGAATGGTGTTTTTTATGTGTCACTGGCATGGGAGCCAGTCAGGCAATATGTGTGTGTGTGTGTGTGTGTGTGTGTGTGTGTGTGTGTTAGTGCAAACAGGAAAAATAGAACTCAAAATATGAGTATATGTATATTTTTTATCAATGTTTAGCTGAAGTAACAGAGTGACTCAAGGTCTGTGAGTTTAGTGCATTGGTACCTACCACACTAGTCCCAAGTTGAAGACTTGTGAGTTTATATAGCTGTTGATAACTAGATATAAGGAAATATATATATATTTATCAACAGCTATATGACCTCACAGGTCTTTGACCAATGACTTGTTTGATAAGTGCCAATGCACGAAACTCTCAGACCTTGACTCTGTTACTTTTGCTAAATATATATATATATATATATATATATATATATATATGTAAACACGCATAATACATAATATATACATGCAGATATATATGTTTAAGTGTGTATACATGCATATCTATACATAAGTACAAACATAATTTACTTACTTGATTGCAATCACATTATTTTGGGTTCAGTCTCATTGTATACCTCTTTAGGCAAGCGTCTTCCCACTATAACCCCCACCCCATTCTTGTCAGCTGGTGTTTGTTTGTTTATGCCCCCCTTCAGCAAAAAGACTGATCGAATCTCTTTTACTTGTTTCAATCATTTGACTGCGGCCATGCTGGAGCACTGCCTTTAGTCAAGCAAACCAACCCCGGGACTTATTCTTTGTAAGCCTAGTACTTATTCTATCGGTCTCTTTTGCCGAACTGCTAAATTACGGGGACATAAACACACCAGCATCGGTTGTCAAGCAATGCTAGGGGGCCAAACACAGGCACACAAACACACATACACACATATATATATACATATATACGACGGGCTTCTTTCAGTTTCCGTCTACCAAATCCACTCACAAGGCTTTGGTCGACTCGAGGCTATAGTAGAAGACACTTGCCCAAGATGCCACACAGTGGGACTGAGCCCGGAACCATGTGGTTGGTAAGCAAGCTACTTACCACACAGCCACTCCTGCGCCTATGTACCAGACTTAAGAAATCCCAACGAAACACCTAAGTACTGGAGTGGATTTGTTTAACTAAAGCTCTTCAATATTGGCCAGAACCCAATAACTGAAACAAATAAGTAATAAAAAAAAAAAGAAATACTTTATTATATACAGTACATGCAAGAGTGGGGGTAACTATATTACATTTATTCTTTCATTAAGACCATTTCAACAATATATGGTTCAGAGACATCATGAATACAAATATAAATGATTAATGTAATATTACAACATATTTATTACTTGTGATCCATGTTCATCTCATCAGACAAAGGTAAAAAAAAAAATCATTATTGCTTTTATCTTCTGGTTAGACCTACAACCAAAGCCATACAAGTCATGACCACCATTCTGTCTTATATTCAGGCATAGTGTATCTTGGGCTATGTCATCCAATTTGTCTTTCATTTTTTAATGGAGAGAAATTTGATTGGAGAGAAATTTAGTTGCTATTTCTAGCAAGTTTAGTGATCACATAGAGCAAACATGGACATCCTTTTTCCAGAAGTATGTCACATAAGACATGGCTCTTCATTAGGTGGGCCACACTACTAAAAAATATTCAAGGTAAATTTTCATTAGGCCTTACCGTTCAGAGAGTCCCACGAGCTGCAGTTTGCCCATGACTGACATTGAGGTTCAGTTGGCTCAACAAAATGAAATTGAAAATTTTTATTGTGGCAAAAATAGGATCTTGGTTGCTCCCACAATAAAACTCTGCTAAAGGACCCAATTCAGTGATTCACAGAGCGAGAACTGGATGAGAAACTATTCCACTGGAAAACTCAAATGTCTTCCATTTTCAAGACAGAACATTGCACATTTCAGTATAATTAATTGTCCGTGTTTATCACTATAGAAACTGTCACATCAAAGGTAATAATAATGTCATTATATTGGTTTATTGGTATGATATCTGACTAATTAATATGTACTGACTAAAGTAATAAATTATAATTATATTTACAACCATTAAGGGAACCTTTATGTGATCAATAAAACTACTTTAGTCAAAGCTCTCTAACCAAATCACACACCTTACAATCTTGAAAAAGGAAAGGACGTATTCAATACTGTGTTTCTAAATATACTCTACAAAGACTGGATGATTATGGTTGGAAGGCTTTTAATAATAAGTCTTCTCAATCAAGGATGATTTTGAGTTAAATGGTTACTACTACTTTTACATTCACCAAAATTTTACCTCTACCCTTTTGCTGAATATAATTTATCACATAGGCACAGGTGTTGCTGTGTGATAAGAAGCTTGCTCCCCAACCACATGTTTCTGGGTTCAGTCCCACTGCATGGCACTTTGGGCACATGTCTTCTATTTTAGCGTCAGGCTGACCAAGCCTTGTGAGTAGATTTGGTAGATGGAAACTGAAAGAAGCCCATTGTGTGTATATATCATCATCATCATCATTTAGCATCCACTCTCCATGCTGGCATGCCTGAAAATATAGTACAATGGCTCCTTAGTATATTGGTATATCAAAGCTAGTAGTGCATTATTTTATTGCAATTTGATAGAAATCTATAAGGCGGCAAGCTGGTAGAATGGTTACTGTGCCAGACAAAATGCTTAGCAACATTTGTTCTGACATTACATTCTGAGTTCAGATGTTGCTGTTCATCTTTTCGGAGTTGATGAAATAAGTACCAGTTAAATTCTGGGGGCATTGTAATTGTCTTATTCCCTCCCTGAAATGTTGGCCTTGTGCCAAAATTTGAAACGAGTATGATAGAAATCTAATTTGTTCTACTAAACCCTTCAAGGTAGTGCTCCAGCATGGCTGCTGCCCAATGACTGAAAAAAGAAAAAAAAGTTTTAAAAAAAAAAAAGTTAAAAAAAAAAAAAAGTTAAAAAAACAAAAAGTAACTTAGTATGAACCTGAACAGCTGAGACAAAACCTCAAACAATTCTATAAACACGAACAGTGTCATAAACTTTCTATAATAATCATATGACTGACAGGGAGTCACTGGATTTAGACATCCAGCTTCCGAAATTATGAATTGCTGCCAATTCATGTTGGCTTACTTCCATACACTAGCGTTCTCATTATTTTCTATTACCAGAAATAATTTACAATATTGACATTTGGGCTCAGCCAACGGATTACATGGCTGCAGTGAAGAGAGCTTAAAAATGTATCAAGGATCTGTAATAAAATTTCTAAGTCTTCACACTGCTTCGAAGCAGCAGACAAATTGGCTGGCGGCAAAGAAGCTGTAATACTAGTACTTGTTACTGACTGTCAAGTGTTAGTGTTAACAATGCCAGTTCATAAGTATGATCAGTTTCTAGCAACATCACTCATACTAAACACTGACAACAATCAAGACATAAATAACATAACAACGTGTGTGTGTGTGTGTGTGTGTGTGTGTAACATGCTGGGATTTACACTGAATTAATTGGAGAATTTTTATCACATCATTCAGCTATTTCTGATACACATCAAAGATATTTTGAGAGAAAACTAGATGATAACGGAAAGAGATTGAGCCAATATCAAATCTATGTTATAACATATCGTTACTGTAAATACAGCTTCCTGTCTTAATGATGCTAATTACTATCAACATGAGATAATGTTTAAAAGAGTATGCTATAGAAGGTGCCTTAAACAGTTAATTCTTTATATGCACAGATATACTGACACATGCCTGCAGCACATGCATATGCATGCATAGATATATACATACACACACTTATATATACATACACACACTCATATATACATGCACACCCTCATGTATGAATGCTTAGAATCATTGATAAAACTGGTTTTATGGCAACAAGATACCTAATCGGTAGTGGAAGTCAGTTGGATACCAGCCACCATCACATAAAGTTCAGTTTGAAACAAGGACTTAGATGCAATCATAAAACAAACCAAGATAGTCTCAAAGTGAGGCGTTTTTTTTTGTTTTTTTTGTTAAGTTCTTTTCCTGGGTTTGTCTGATGGATGGCCTGTGGCCATGACCTTTGTAGGTACCCCAAGACTTGTGAGATTTTAGGGACAAATTTAGGTGAGTACGAAACCCTAGAGCTGATATTTTGGGGAGGAAGGTTTTGGTAAAGTTGCTCTTATGGGGGACCTTAGTTTGGCACAAAACATAGAATAGGTGACATGAGAAAGAGAGACAGGTGTGTCTGTTGGGCTTGAATAGAGATGCAATGAAAGTAACTAGTTCTAAAGAGCAGAGATGCCACTGCAGTAACAACAGAATCACTAGGGTATGAAGACTGCATGTCTGTTAAGAGAGAGGTCATAGTGTGTTGGCAAGAAACTCTTTGCCGAATAGTCAGAAGGCCTTCTTTTAGATGTATAAAATGTTTGTATGCAGGTAGCAGCATCCACACAGAAGGGCCAAGTACTCCAGAGTAGGTTTTATTTCAGCTCCGCAGAGAGTTACTAATTGATCAGAGCTTGGAAGAATAACACTAGTTATAGTGATGCAATCTTAGTTATATTTTGGGTTGGGGGTTCAAGAAAAAATCAGTTTTTGAGGTCCAACATTTGTTGTGATTTTGGTGGTTTTATTTGTGCTGTCCAAGACTACTGTGATTGTGGCATAGAATTATATCCTTGATATGAGCATTGATTGTGTCTGTGTTATTGAAATAAGCAAGATTGTCATGACCTGAGTGGATTTTTTTCAAGGTCTCATCTCATGGTAGTGATACAGATTTGGTGTATAACATATCTGTTACATATAGATGCTATCTGTAAGTGGAAGGTGAAGGCAAAAAGAAGAGTTTTATCATTTGCATTGCAGTTGGTGATATTAGAGGTGACAGCAAGTAGATCATTAATCATCATCATCATCATCGTTTAACGTCCGCTTTCCATGCTAGCATGGGTTGGACGATTTGACTGAGGACTGGTGAAACCGGATGGCAACACCAGGCTCCAGTCTAATTTGGCAGAGTTTCTACAGCTGGATGCCCTTCCTAACGCCAACCACTCAGAGAGTGTAGTGGGTGCTTTTACGTGTCACCCGCACGAAAACGGCCACGCTCGAAATGGTGTCTTTTATGTGCCACCCGCCCAAGCCAGTCCAGGGGCACTGGCAACGATCTCGCTCGAAAATCCTACGGGAGCCAGTCAGGCGGTACTGGCAACGGCCACGCTCAAAATGGTGCATCTCATGTGCCACCCGCACAAGAACCAGTCCAGGGGCACTGGCAACGATCTTACTTGGCTTGCCGGGTCTTCTCACGCACAGCACATTTCCAAAGGTCTCGGTCAGTAGTCATCACCTCGGTGAGGCCCAATGTACGAAGGTCTTGCCTCACCACCTCAGCCCAGGTCTTCCTGGGCCTACCTCTTCCACGGGTTCCCTCAACTGTTAGGGTGTGGCACTTTTTCACGCAGCTATCCTCATCCATTCTCACCACAAAAAAAAAAAAAGGAAAGAAGAATGCAGGAAACATAACTGATTTTGAACTCACTGGAATCAACACAGCATAAGACAGAAAGGAGTCCCATCACTGCACACTGTGATGCAGCACTGTAGTGATCATTCCATCTTAACTTTGTTAAATTATTTTCCCATGCTAGTGGCATGAGAAGAAGTATCTACTACACAGTGTAAAGTGGTTGGCATCAGGAAGGGCATCCAGCTACAGAAACCATGCCAGAGCAGACACTGGAGCATAATGCAGTCTTTGGACCCATTTGATCTTGTCAAATTGTCCAGTCTACGCCTGCATGGAATTTATCATCATTTGACTTCTGTTTCCCATGCTGGCATGGATTGGACAGTTTGACAGGAGTTACTCAGGCTCCATGTTTGTTTTGGCATGGTTTCTACAGCTGGACATTAAATAATGCTGATGATGACAATGATATTGTCGTCATCATCATCGTCATCATCATCATCAGCTCTTTGTATTAAAAAGATAGAAAATAGCAATTTTTTCACTATATCAAATACAGGTAGAACACTAGCATTAACCCTTTTGATACCAACCTGCTTTAGAGTGCCTCTGCTTTTATCTTATATTTTAAGGTATTCTTTTATGAATTAAAACGTCTCCTCACAATGACAAAGTTATTTTATTACAGTCCTTTCAAATTGTTGAATATTTTCAGAATAACCTGAAGCACTTAGGCTGTGTATTTCATAAGAAAATTATGGTCATGAAATGGTTAAACCTGGTCCATTGACATCAACCAGTCAATATTTCTTAGTATACATGTAATATTGGACATCTATAAGGAGATTGCAAAAATTGCTATGCAAGTATAACTGAACTATAAATATCCAAATTACTTTTCACAATTATATTACTTATATGAATTTATATCTACTGTGGCTGTTGGGAAATTACTAAATAGAGCAACAGACATGTATAATTGCTATCTACTTACTAAATGGAAAGCTTATTATTATGTTTCACATGATCATTATCATCAGTTTACATATGCTTTCCATACTGGCATTGGTTGAACAATTTGACCATATCTAACAAGTTGGAGGACCACATTATGTTCAAACATCTTAGCATTGGCATGATTTCTACAGCTTAATGCCTTTCTAACATAAACCACTTTACGGAGTGTCTGGGGCACTTTTTTTTTTTTTGTCTTTTGTGATGTTGATACCATTTTTTGACTTCTCTGATGTCAGCGCCAGCCTGCTTGTGAGTTGCCGTTATTTCTGCTTGATTCGCAACCAGTTTACAGAGTGTATTAAGTACCTCTTTTGTAACACCGCCACTTGTGTGGTTGCCTTAGGATGATGACTTTTATGTAGAGTGAAGAGTGAAGTTAAACTATGTTGAGAGGAATAGATTTATTATTGTGAGCGCCTGACTGGCTTTCGTGCGGGTGACACGTAAAAGCACCCACTACACTCTCTGAGTGGTTGGCGTTAGGAAGGGCATCCAGCTGTAGAAACTCTGCCAAATCAGATTGGAGCCTGGTGTAGCCATCTGGTTTCACCAGTCCTCAGTAAAATCGTCCAACCCATGCTAGCATGGAAAGCAGACGTTAAACGATGATGATGGTGATGATGAGAGAGTAACAGAGAAGACTGACAGTATTGGGGTGGGAGGTAGTAATGGAAGGAATAGAGAAAGGGGAAGATTAATATTAGAGGTTAATGAGAGAGAGAGAGAGAGAGAGAGAAGTGAGGAGACAAAATCGTAAGGAGGATAGGGTGAGGTGAATAAAGGGCTCCAGTGCTATCCTGTGCCACAAAACTGACTATGGATGGGTGAGTTGGGTGGATAGGATGCATGAAAGACTATAGATGAGGGTGACAAATGCCAGAGAGCTGGAACTAATACCATGAATTATTTTCAACAATGCTCTAATGATTCTACCACTCTATCACCTGACAAATAAATATTATATAAATTAAACCATCAATACTTGTACAGATACACACCGCTCATAAGTATCATGCCGGACAGAAACAGCAACAACAGTAACAACAAAAAACTAATAGCAATAACTGTGCATGAAATATGAAATCTTAAATATGTGATGGAGGTGGAAATTGAGTTTGTGCCACAATTACTTGTAGAAAACAATCTAATTATTGCAGAACGGTGTTGTCAATTTTTTTTTTTTTTTCTCTGGAGAGACATTGCTGCCAATGCATCAGTTTGACAATGATGCCAGTTTCACATAAGATTACATAATTATATCCACATGAAACATAGGTGCCAATCTAATTAATGGCTGCATCTCTTCAGGGATTCTGTCATTCTCGCTGAGAATGTTGGCAAGTATTCATGAGTGACAGAGAATTGCTGATTGGAGAAAATTAAAGATGGAGAGAGAGAAAGAGAGATAGAATTTTGAAGAATGTTAAAAAAAAAAAAAAGAAATAGATTGTTTGCAAGTGATAAATGAAAGAAGAATGTGTTCTATCAGTTGGAGTGGAAGGAAGTACGGCATAATAAATACTGGATTTTCTAAATTCTTTAATAGTGTGAATACTTTGGGTTTGAGGAAATTAGAAAGAAGACTGGTATCTCGTGATCCATCTTAGAATAATCTCTGGGTGTCTCTGTGCAGTCATATGACATGTCAGAAATAGCTGCAAAATCTCCCTCAAATCACAACCGAAAAAAAAACAAAAAAAAAAAAACTAATGCTGGGTATACATTAGATAATATTGTCTTAGATAATATATGATTTAAAAAAAACAAAAAAGAACTGGGATTATCAAAGATCAATTTGATTAGAACTGACCAAGAGCCAAACAGCTGCAAGAGGCTCAGAAAAAAATTCCTAACTCTGCCTCATACTTGCTTTATTTCAAGCGAGATCGTTGCCAGTGCCCCTGGACTGGCTCTTGTGCGGGTGGCACATAAAAGACACCATTTCGAGTGTGGCCGTTTTCGTGCGGGTGACACGTAAAAGCACCCACTACACTCTCTGAGTGGTTGGCGTTAGGAAGGGCATCCAGCTGTAGAAACTCTGCCAAATCAGATTGGAGCCTGGTGTAGCCATCTGGTTCACCAGTCCTCAGTCAAATCGTCCAACCCATGCTAGCATGGAAAGCGGACGTTAAACGATGATGATGATGATATATATATATATGCTTAAACTTAGTTGCGATAATCCCTGCTTCCGAGGGAGCTATGTGTATGACTGAAACCAATATTAATGCTAATAGAGTTACTAGTACTAACAATACTAACTCTATTATAACCATTATAAC
The DNA here is from genome assembly GCF_046866305.1 of Octopus bimaculoides. Classification (NCBI taxonomy): domain Eukaryota; kingdom Metazoa; phylum Mollusca; class Cephalopoda; order Octopoda; family Octopodidae; genus Octopus; species Octopus bimaculoides. The sequence goes on from NC_142931.1 coordinate 128,916,938, forward strand.
CACTAATACCTCTACAGCTACTAATAACACTAACAATAATGAAAAACTACTACTGAAAATAATAATATTTCTAATACTGAACAACAACTACTAATAATAATACTACTATTGCTACTAATATTACTACTAATACTGCTACTAATGATAATTATAATAATAGTAATTATAATAATAATAATAATAATAATAATAATAATAATAATAATAATAATAATTATAAAATAGAAATTAGCAAAATGTGGAATCTGAAGACGAAAACAATACCTATTGTCATAGGTGCCCTGGGAATGACAGCGAAACGGGCTGATTACTACCTAGCTCAGATACCAGGAAACCCCAAAATGGCTGAAGTTCAAAAGATAGTGCTCATGGGAACTGCCCATATCCTACGTAAAATACTGTCTATGTGATCTCAAATTTTTAAGCAAACACATAATTTTCTTATGGTTTCTTAAACATTCACTTGAACAAAACTGTACAAATCCAAATATATGGTACCCTAGGCATAACACCTACATGAACTTCTAACTTGTTGTCTCTTGAGGTCTCTGGGTGAGACTTGGATCCAACTTGTACAAATGCAAAACAAAAGTCAAACATATAATAATGATAATAATGATGATGATAACAACAAAACAACAATAATATGAGCCTATCACCTAATACAACCCTTGCCTTCAACTTGTCTGCGAATAGTACGACTTCATCCCTCTCTCCAACTAAGCATGGGTTGGACGATTTGACTGGGGGCTGGTGAACCAGATGGCTACACCAGACTCCAGTCTGATCTGGCAGAGTTTCTACAGCTGGATGCCCTTCCTAATGCTAACCACTCCGAGAGTCTAGTGGGTGCTTTTTACGTGCCACTGGCACGAGGGCCAGTCTGGCGGTACTGGCAACGGCCACGCTCAAATGGTGTTTTTTACATGCCACCTGCACAGGAGTTAGTCCAATGTTTTATTCACATACCACCGGCACAAGTGCCAGTAAGGCGAAGCTGGAAACGATCGCGCTCAAATGGTGCTTTTTATATTCCACCGGCATGGAAGCAAGACTGCTACTCTGGCAGTGATCCCGCTCGGATGGTGCTGTGAGCGCTCCACTGGCACAGGTGCCAGTCATCGAATTTGGTTCAGTTTTGATCTCACTTGCCCCAACAGGTCTTCGCAAGCTGAGTTTAGTGTCTAATGAAGGAAGGTTGGCATGGGTGCCAGTCATTGAATTTGGTTCAGTTTCGATTTCAATTTCTCTTGCCTCAACAGGTCTTCACAAGCAGGGTTTTGTGTCAGAAGAAGGAAAGGTATGCATAAGTGGGCTGGCTACACCCCTGGTAAAGGCTACAGGTTATGGTCTCGCTTGTCTTGCCGGGTCTTCTCATGCACAGCATATTTCCAAAGGTCTCGGTCACTAGTCATTGCCTCGGTGAGGCTTATTATCTGCAAATTTTCCATGTCTAGATCTTTTATCTGAATGTTTCCATGTCTAGGTCTTTCATGTGTTTTCTACTTGTCTCTGATGACGGAATACCCCGTATTCAGGCATGCTTGCCTATCACTTGGGATATACCAGAAACAGCTGTAAGATCTCAACTAATTTAGGAATAATATAAAATAATGTATATGACTTGAGATGCTTGTTATGCCTTGGTGTTTGTTGTCCTCTTTCACAAACTTAATACCTGGTATATCGGCAACCTAAAATGGATCCATAGCTCTCGTCTCAGTTACGAGCTCGAAACCCTGATAATCCATTACAACACTATTTGTTTAGATCACCAGTGAACTAAACCCACATATTCTATATATGTATATATATATATATATATATATATATATATATATATACATATATAAAGTGTATAGATGTGTGTGTATATATATGTACATATATGTGTGTATATATTTTTACATATATGTATATATAAATGTATGTCTTGTCACTGTAAGCAGTGAGATATTAAATCTTTTTATCACTTTGTTGGGAACAGTAAGATATCTTATGAGATATTTCCTATCATGTTATTCAAATCTTGGACTATCTTGTGCGGTATATTTTAAACTAGAAGATGCATGGTAGCTTCTGTTTATTTCCACTGGAACTTCAATGATATTGTTCGATATAAACAAAGGCAGTAAAAGAAAGGCATAACTGTAACAAATTAAGACACTTTATTTTTTTTTCCTACAGTTTTATGACTATAATTTTATTACATCAGCATTATCAAACTAATGCAATTGTTACCATGGTTACAGAATGGGGGTGGTGGGGCAGATAGAGAAACGCAATTCTTCAGCTATATTCTTTTATACATAGCTGTGTTTACTATAAAAAAAGTATTGAATACAAGGGAGAAACAAGCAAGCATGGACAGACACACAAGCACACATACATCGGACTGTTTTCATAGATTCATATCTATATATGTACCTATCTTTGCATAAATATAAACACACACACACACACACACACACACACACACAAACACACATATTTATTTGTAGGTGTAGGTGTGGCAAGAGGTTTCCTTCCCAATCACATGGTTCCAGGTTCAGTTCCACGTGTTAGTGTATTTGATTGAAGGAAACTGAAAGAAGCTCATTTTATATATGTGTGTGTGTGTGTGTGTGTGTGTGTGTTTTACTTTCTCCTTGTTATAACATTGTGTGTCAGTTGTAAATAAATATTACTATCATGGAAGCAGTGACCTTTGTTGCCAATCTTTTGTGAAAACATGTCTGGTCACTTGGAAACAGGTAAAGGTTGGCAAAAGGAAGGATGTCCAGCTGCAGAAAACCTCCCTCAACAAATTTTGTCTGACCCATGCAGGCAAGGAAATGAGAATGTTAAGATGATGATGACAATGATTTCATTTCACTTAAACACACATGTCTGCATAAGTACACAGGTATTTAAACAGAATGCCTGTATATGCATACATATATCTGTGTGTGCGTGTGCACATGCATATGTATATATATGTGTGTGTGTGTGTGTGTGTGGTGTACTCGAATTGATTGATATCTTTCAGAATCTTGCCATTGCATATGGCAAAGGAACCTTTCAGAAAGTCAACTGATACAGTGCCTTTTAGAGATGCAAATGGATTCAGTCTTTGTTGCAGTCATGTTAACATTCTTGCCAACATGCAGTGCGACACACTGAAGAGTTTGGCAGCTGATTGGATATTGATTATGTCACCAAATATTACAAGGTCATCAGCACTCACACATACACATGTGTATGTGTGTATATATACTCCTTTACTTGTTTCAGTCGTTTGACTGCGGCCATGCTGGAGCACCGCCTTTAGTCGAGCAAATCGACCCCAGAACTTATTCTTTGTAAGCCTAGTACCAATTCTATTGGTCTCTTTTGTCAAACCGCTACGAAGACGTAAGCACACCAGCATCGGTTGTCAAGTGAAGTTGGGGGACAAACACAGACACACAAACATATACACACATACATATATATATACATATATACGACGGGCTTCTTTCAGTTTCTGTCTACCAAATCCACTCACAAGGCTTTGGTCAGCCCGTAGCTATAGTAGAAGACACTTGCCCAAGTTGCCACGCAGTGGGACTGAACCCAGAACCATGTGGTTGGTAAGCAAGCTACATACCACACAGCCACTCCTGCACATATATATATATATATATATATATATATATATATATATATATATATATATATATATATAATATGAGATGTTTTGGTATCCAGAAGACCCAAAAGGCAAGTAAGGTGTTAAGCTCCTGGTTCAATAGTAGCATGAGTGAGGAGTCTAAGGCAGGTTGTATATGAGTGTGTATATGTTAAATAAAATAAGATAACAAGGCCAAGGCAATTTGATATTCCTATGACATTTATAAATAGAAAGTTGGTCTTACAGCTGTTTCAGGGAAATAAGTGATATCCCATCATCAGCAACTTTAACATCCAACATGTATTCTTATTTTCATATTCTCTTTTAATACTTTCTGCTTTATATCAAATTTCTTGTATATCTCTCCCTCTCCAGAATAACTTCTTCAAAAAAAAAAGAACTCTACTAATTCTTTCTATTGAAGCTCTTTTAACTCGTCTCTGCTGATGGGATATCACTTATTTCCCTGAACCCACTGTAAGACCACCTTTCTATTTATAAATGTCCTAGGAATATCAAATTACCTTGGCCTTGTTATCTTATTTAACACACATATATACACATATACACATCATCATCACCATCATCACCATCATCATTTAACGTCCATGCACACGATCTTAGATCAAGTTACTTGCTATGCAAGTACATCTCCGTAATATAATTTGAACTATATATATATGTGTGTGTATACACACACACACACACACACACACACACACACACACACACACACACAGTTCAAATTTACAGAAAATAAAAGATGAAGACAGGTGAGGGAACAGCAAGCAGGTGTATTACTTTGACACTTGGGAATAGAAAGAGAGAGAGAGTAAGTGCAATTATGCATAGACATATATATATATATATATATATATATATATATATACATACATACATACATACATACATACATAGACTCATCTGAAATGTGATATGAGTAAACATGCAGGAAAGTGAAAAAAAAACCTTAACATTGTTCAGGTAAGTGCAACACTGACCGGCATTTCTCAATATGCAATAAAAATTGGATTTCATGAACTGTAAAAAGGATTATCAGAAATCAGAAGTGGGTGGCAATCAAAATCGATGGGACATCTATCATGTTTGTGAGTGCGTCTGTGTGTGTGTTAGTGTGTGTGTGTGTGTGTGTGTGTGTTACGAAAGTAAAGTGTAATATATATATATATTCACCACGTCTATACTTGCGCATATACCACATCTCTATTTTGTGCATATGCTGCACATCTATATACTGTGTGTATATACTGTACAGATACATTGCATGCATCTGGACATATACATCACATGTATATATTCTACACATATTTTATTTATGAAATACACAGCCACATGCATATATGTGTGTCTGTGTGTGTGTGTATATATATATGTATACAGACACACACACACACTCTCACACTGTGAGATCACATCCTTACACCTATTGAGTATATTTATACAAACTAGATATAGCAGATCTATATATACTATTACATATGCAGCAATATATGCAGTATATATATTACATATATAAAAATATATATGTATATATACACACACACACACATATATATATATATATATATATATATATATATATAACTTCCCAGCTTACCAGTTTTCAGTCAGACCATACAACCCATGCTAGCATGGAAAACGGACATTAAATGATGATGATGATGATGGTGTGTGTGTGTGTGTGTGTGTATATCATCATCATCATCATCATCGTTTAACGTCCGCTTTCCATGCTAGCATGGGTTGGACGATTTGACTGAGGACTGGTGCAACCGGATGGCTACACCAGGCTCCAATCTAATTTGGCAGAGTTTCTACAGCTGGATGCCCTTCCTAACGCCAACCACTCATATATATATATATATATATATATATATAATGTGTACAGTAAAATGTACTCACACAATACAAATCTACATACACTACACAGCAGTACTAAGAATCTTTAAGCAGTCTCATCCCTGTACTTATTGAACTGTACTACATTATTATTCAATAAAGAGAATAACACCTCCCCCAAGATCCTTCATTTTGTTAATGAGCTCTAATTTGGGCACAAGGGACATAGAATATAATTCCATATCACAATCCATGCATCATCTGTAATATAAATTCTGTGTCATAATTCCCATCAACCTCTTTTATCTGTTGTCTTTTATTTTGTTTCACTCATTGGACTACTGCCATGCTGGAGCATCATCTTAACAGGTTGTACAAATTGAACCTGGTCCTTGTTTTTTTTTTTCTTTGCTTTTTTTCGCTTATAAATCTGGTACTTATTCTATTGGTATCTTTTGCTGAACCACTAAGCTATGGGGACAAACACAAACCAATATCAGTTGTAAAGCAGTGGTAGCGGAACATACAGATCATGAAGAACACTCACATTCATACCTACATACAAGCATATGCATATATGCATGCACACATGATGGGCGTCTTCAAATTTTTTGTCTCCTGAATTCAATCACAAGGCATTGGCTCCTTAAGGCTATAGTAGAAGATGCTTCTCCAAGGTGTTGCACATTGGAACTGAACCCAAAACCACAAGTTTGCAAGGTGGGTTCCTTAACCACACAGCCATGTCCATGCCTTTATCTTAATTTCATTGTGCCTTGTGGTATTTAGTTTCCTTTCCTTATGGTCAGAGTTCAAATCCAATGGAAATCAACTTTACTTTCCATCCTTTCAAGGTCAAGAAAGTAAGTACCACTGCAGGCACTGGGGGTCAGTCGTATTAGTCCTATCTTTCTAAATCCATGCCTTTGTCCCTATGTTAGAAAGGATTCTAAATGTGAAGGAGCAAGGACAGGGGGATATTTTCTTCAGGGAATGAAACACATTGTTTATTGTATGTATATACTGTGATTATTTGTATAGTATATCTTTTCTTTTACTTGTCTTAGTCATTTTCCTGTGGCCATGCTGGGGCACTGTCTTGAAGATTTTTTTTAGTTGAATGAATCAATCCCAGTACTTTTTTTTTTTTTGTAAGACTGATACTTATTCTGTTGGTCTCCTTTGCTGAACCACTAAATTATGGGAACTTAAACACACCCATAGGCACAGGAGTGATTGTGTGGTAAGAAGCTTGCTTCCCAACCATATGGTTCCGGGTTCAGTCCCACTGCATGACTCTTTGGGCAAGTGTCTTTTACTATAGCCTCAGACTGACCAAAGCCGTGTGAGTGGATTTAGTAGGCAGAAACTGAAAGGAGCCCATATATATATATATATATATATATATAAAGCACCATCCGATTGTGGTCGATGCCAGCCACCTCTGGCCCCTGTGCTGGTGGCATGTAAAAAGCACCCACTACACTCTCGGAGTGGTTGGCGTTAGGAAGGGCATCCATTTGTAGAAACACTGCCAGATCAGACTGGAGCTTGGTGCAGCCTCCTGGCTTCCCAGACCCCAGTCGAACCATCCAATCCATGCCAGCATGGAAAATGGACATTAAATGATGATGATGATATGTATATATGTATGTATGTATGTATTTGTGTGTCTGTGTTTTTTCCCTCCACCATTGCTTGACAACTGATGTTGGTGTTTTCCGTCCCTGTAACTTAGCAGATCAACAAAAGACACTGATAGAATAAGTA
>NC_142931.1:128929219-129059219 GCF_046866305.1 Octopus bimaculoides
AGCACAATAACTGCAACCATAGCAGTAGTGGAAGTAATAACAAGACCAACTTTCCATAACATCAAGTGTAACAAGAATAACTGCAATATCTCTCCCAACAACAACAACAAAAAAAAAGCAACAGTTGTAATAATCTTTTCTACTTAAGGCACAAGGCCTAGAATTTGGTGAGTTGGAGGGTGACTAGGCGATTACATTGATCCCAGTATTTCACTGGTACTTAATTTAACGACCCTGAAAGGACAAAAGGCAGAGTCAACCTTGGCAGAATTTGAACTCAGGACATAGCGACAGACGAAATGCTGCTACGAATTCCGTCCAGGATGATATCAATTCTTCCAGCTCGCTGTCTTAAAATAATAATAATAATAATAATAATAATAATAATAATAATAATAATAATGAGGAGGAGGGAAGTGATGAGGGAGGTGATGTTTTAATTAAGTAGAAAAAACATTAGAATTATTGGAAAGAAAGATAAAAGATGAGGTTTTATGGAATTGATGCTTTTCTCAGTGTTCATGAGAATTGAGAACAACAGTGATTTCTGTTGACTATGTAGAAGTCTGAATTTTGTAGAGGTGGGCAGGGATGGTTAGTGGAGGTTAATAACCAATTGGATCACCAACAATATTTTAATGGTGTTTAGTGACGATACAAGAATAAAAAGTTGTGTTGACCTGTGTAAGATTTGAACTCAGAACAGCAAGGTACCTAGATAAGATAGCATGGTTTGTCAAGCCTATTACATTTCTGCCTTAGCAGCCTTCATGATGGTAGCAATGATAAAAACAATAATGATATTAATAATAATTAACACAAGGCACAAAGCCTTAAATTGTTTTAGCTGGAGAGGACAGTTAATTATATTGACCCTAGTACATGACTAGTAGTTAATATTATCACCCTTGGAAGGACGAAAGGAAGCCAACCTTAGTGAGATTTGAACTCGGAATGTAGGGAGCTGGAATAATTACTGCAAAACATTTTGTCAGATACCTTAACAGTTCTACCAATCCATCACTTTAATAATAATAATAATAATAATAATAATAACAATAATAATGATAATAATAATAATAATAATCCTTTCTACTATAGGCACAAGGCCTGAAATTTTTGGGGGGATGGAACAAGTTGATTATATCAACCCCAGTGTTTCACTGGTACTTAATTTATCGACCCCGAAAGGATGAAAGGCCAAGTCGACCTTGGTTGAATTTGAACTCAAAACATACAGCTGGAAGAAATGCCACTAAGCTTTTTGTCCTGCATGCTAACGATTCTGCCAGCTCACTGCATTAAAATAATAATAATAATGATGATGATGATGTTAATGATTATTTTTCCATAAAATGGGGATGATGATTCATGAAGTAGAACATGCACACACACACACACACACACACACACACACACACACACACACACACACACACACACACACACTCTCTCTCTCTCTCTCTCTCTCTCTCTCTCTCTCTCTCTCTCTCTCAGTCTATGGACATCTGACAGGTGAAAGAGGGCACCTCTATGCAGTTGTTTGGCCTGCAAAAAATAACAACTAAATCTCCCTCGAATCATACCTTATGATCTTAAATAACAAAACATGCATTTGACTACATAGTCCCTGGTATCTAAAAAGACAGGATGGTCACAACTGGAAGACCTTTAACCTAAAGTTTGTTTGGTAAAATCTGATCTAGGGCTAACAACTACATTATTTTCTTGATTTATAATTATATATTTCTAAATTAAAAAGAAATGGAGCAGCAACAATGAAATTTTTATTATTTGTGCTCAAATCCAACTGGATCAGAAATACAGGCAAACATAATTTTCTTTTCTTTTTTTTCAAACGAGTTTATTTCCTTTAAATTTTTATATAGAATTAATAAAATGGTTCCAAGTTCAGTCCCACCGTGTGGCACCTTGGACAAGTGTCTTCCACTCCAGCCCTGGGTTGACCAAAGCCTTGTGAATGGATTAGGTAGAGAGAAACTGAACCTAGCTCATTTTATATATGTGTGTGTGTGTGTGTGTGTGTGTGTTTGTGTTTGTCTCCACTCCCAGTAATTGACAATCAGTCTTGATTTGTTTTACATCTCCGTAACTTAGCAGTTCGGCATAAGAGACCAATAGAGTATTTGACTAAAACCCTTCAAGGTAGCGCCCCAGCATGGCTATAGTCCAATAACCGAAGCAAGTAAAAGATAAAAGATAAATATAATATTGTATTCATGTAATTATATTTAATTTAATTATATCAAAATAATATTATAAATATAATAATATATTTATATAATTATATTTGATTTCATTATAACAATACAAATATAACCAATCATAATATATTTGTACACTAAAATTCTTCAAAATTAAGGACAACAATGAATAAAAGGAATTTTTAATCAAGAAATTATCTTTATGAAGAGAATTTATATTCTGTCTGTCTGTCTCTGTCTGTCTCTCTCTCTCTCTCTCTCTCTCTCTCTATATATATATATATATATATATATATATATATGGGAGAATATACAAAAAATAACAACAGACGAGGACAGGTGGTGTAAATAACAAAAGTATATATTAGTATGACGCTCGGGAATACGGAAAGTCTTTGACGTTTCGAGCTACGCTCTTCAACAGAAAGAATACGGAGACAAGGAGAAAAACACGGAGAAAAAAAATTGAATAGTGTTCAGTCAACGGTCAATCATAATAATGGCCAATCATAACAATGACTGACCGGAAGTTAGAAATTGTATTCTTTCTGTTGAAGAGCGTAGCTCGAAACGTCAAAGACTTTCCGTATTCCCGAGCGTCATACTAATATATACTTTTGTTATTTACACCACCTGTCCTCGTCTGTTGTTATTTTTTGTATATTCTCCCATATATATATATATATATATATATATATATATATATATATATATATATATATACATACATACATATATCTTTACTCTCTTTTACTCTTTTACTTGTTTCAGTCATTTGACTGTGGTCATGCTGGAGCACTGCCTTTAGTCGAGCAAATCGACATGTCACTGACACTGGTCACAATTAAGATTTCACTTGGCTTGACATATCTTAATAATAATATCTTAATAATAATAATATTAGTTTTAAATTTTGGCACAAGGCCAGCAAGTTCGAGATGAGAGGTAAGTCGATTATATTGACTCCAATGCTCAACTGGTACTTATTTTATCGACCCTGAAAGCATGAAAGGCAAAGTCAACCTCAGTGAAATTTGAACTCTAAAACATAGTCTAATGAAATGTTGCGAAGCATTTTGCTTGGTGTGTTAACAATTCTACCAGCTTATCACCTAATAATGATAATATTGGTTTCAAATTTTGGCACAAGGCCAGTAATTTGGGGGGTGGAGGTAAGTCAATTACATCGATCCCAGTGTTCGATTGGTACTTATTTTATTGACCCCAAAAGGATGAAAGGCAAAGTTGACCTTGGCGGAATTTGAACATAAAGATGGACAAAATGCTTGGCAGCATTTTGCCTCTCACTGTAACGAATCTGCCAACTCACAGAATAATAATAATAATAGTTTCTAATATCAATTGTTTCCAATGTAACCACAAGATCAGAAATTTGGTGAGGTGAAGTTAATCAGGTTTGACCCTGGTAGGTTTTGAACTTAGAGCATAAAATGCTGAAAGAAACACTGCAAGATATTTTGTCTGATGCTCCAGTATTTCTGTCCATTCACTACGAGTAATCCTTCTGATACCAACCTATCTGAGACCACCTTTGGTCCTTTGATATAAACTCCTGTTTTAAAGTGGTTTTAATTAACCCATTAACAACCAGTGTCCCATTTTGGGACAGTGATTTAAATTTAATATAAATGTTATAAAGAATTATGTGTTCTTTTGTTATATACTTCATATTCCCAATTTACCATTAAAATTAGCATATATAATTTCATAATTAGGGAGAAATATGATCAAAGAGCTTTTTGAAGCTAAGAAAATGTAAAAATTTACAAATAATATTCATAGTTGAATCATAGCTTTCCATCAGAGCTTTATGTTAATTTGTGTTCCAAATACCAACTTAATAAAAGACAAAATTATTTTACAAAATTCTCCATTATTTTCAAATATTAATTGAAACAAAGGCAATGTGTTTCAATAGAGATTTGGCAACAAAGGGGTCAATTATTGTTTCTGATTTTGGCACAAGGCTAAGAATTTTGATGGGGTTGAGGTAGTCAATTACATTATCTTCAGTACTTGACTAGTACTTTATTTTATCAACCCCAAAATGATGAAAGGCAAAGTTCCCCTTGGTGCAAACAGAATTCAGAAATTTGAAATAATCACCATTAATTATTTATATTTTAATCATAAACATCTATGTATCAAATTATTGTAAATGTTTTGTGGAAAGGCTAATTTATTGCAGTATTTGTTCTGAGATAACATCGCTTATGGATGTGCTGTACCGGAGGGAGATGATGGCATAACATTTGCCCATTCATTGGTTAGAGAAGTAAACACTAATCATTCAGTAATTAGTGTAATATAGATTAAGCATTAAGTAATTAGTACAATATAGGTTTGATATTTTATTATTGTGGATGTGTTGCCTGAACCAAAACCACTCTTTCTCTCCAAGGTTCCAGTCCCTAACAGTTTTGAGGTTTTCTATTTGTAACTTAACATCACATAAGAGTTGGTCAATGTATGTCATCTGACACGAGAATTTCCATGGCTCAGGATCCACAAAAGGAGCTCGAGCACTAATTCATCTTTTCTTTGATAGCAGTGACCAGCATATCTTGTCTTCTACTTTCCAATAATTGATGATATTTTGGGGATGTTTCCATAAAGCTCTTCTTTCATTGGATTTTGTTCCCTTGATTTGTTGAGAACAACCTGCAATATTCATGTGCAAGTCCTATCGAGCTTGCTTTCTATCTTTTTTGTCGGAGTTCAAAGTGATGGACCGTAAAGAACTGATTCTACTATAACTCTGAAGAATTCCCTTTTCGTCTGGTCAGGCAGTGTAGACTTCTAAATTCTTAATTTGTCCAGTGCAGTCCATGCTTTTTCAGTGGGTGAGATATCACTTCCAAGATAAATTATAAGGGAAATATAGATTAAGCATTAAATAATTAGTGAAATGTAGACAAATCTTAAGTTATTAGTGAAACAAACCCTAATCATTTCAGTAATTTGGAATAACACTTCCAAGATAAATTATAAGGGAAATATAGAATAAGCATTAAATAATTAGTGAAATGTAGACAAATCTTAAGTTATTAGTGAAATAAACCTCAATCATTTCAGTAATTTGGAATATCACTTCCAAGATAAATTATAAGGGAAATATAGAATAAGCATTAAATAATTAGTGAAATGTAGACAAATCTTAAGTTATTAGTAAAATAAACCTCAATCATTTCAGTAATTTGGAATAACACTTCCAAGATAAATTATAAGGGAAATATAGAATAAGCATTAAATAATTAGTGAAATGTAGACAAATCTTAAGTTATTAGTGAAATAAACCCCAATCATTTCAGTAATTTGGAATAACACTTCCAAGATAAATTATAAGGGAAATATAGAATAAGCATTAAATAATTAGTGAAATGTAGACAAATCTTAAGTTATTAGTAAAATAAACCTCAATCATTTCAGTAATTTGGAATAACACTTCCAAGATAAATTATAAGGGAAATATAGAATAAGCATTAAATAATTAGTGAAATGTAGACAAATCTTAAGTTATTAGTGAAATAAACCCCAATCATTTCAGTAATTTGGAATAACACTTCCAAGATAAATTATAAGGGAAATATAGAATAAGCATTAAATAATTAGTGAAATGTAGACAAATCTTAAGTTATTAGTAAAATAAACCTCAATCATTTCAGTAATTTGGAATATCACTTCCAAGATAAATTATAAGGGAAATATAGAATAAGCATTAAATAATTAGTGAAATGTAGACAAATCTTAAGTTATTAGTGAAACAAACCCCAATCATTTCAGTAATTTGGAATAACACTTCCAAGATAAATTATAAGGGAAATATAGAATAAGCATTAAACAATTAGTGAAATGTAGACAAATCTTAAGTTATTAGTAAAATAAACCCCAATCATTTCAGTAATTTGGAAAATAAACATGTATATCTAATAATTGATGACATTACAATAACAAGTTGTTAATTAGTGAAGTAAACACTTATTATTGAATATATTCTTTTACTTGTTCCAGTCATTTTGACTGTGGCCATGCTGGAGCACTGCCTTTTAGTCAAAGAAACTGACCCCTGGACTTGTTCTTTGTAAACCTGGTACTTATTCTATTGGTCTCTTTAGCTGAACCATTAAATTACGGGGATGTAAACACACCAACATCAGTTGCCAAGCGATGGTGGGCGAGCAAATACAGACACAAACAAACAAATATATTCATATATATCTACGACGGGCTTCCTTCAGTTTCCGTTTACCAAATCCACTCACAAGGTTTTGGTCAGCCCAAGGTTATAGTAGAAAACACTTGCCAAAGGTGTTACGCAGTAGGACTGAACCCTGAACTATGTGGTTGGGAAGTAAGCTCCTTACCACACAACATACCTGCACCTATATAGTGAAAAAATACTAAATTCATAGAATAATAAACACTAATTAATCATTCAGTAATTAGTGAAGTAAATACTGCTAATAATTAACAAAATAAACACTAACCATTAAATAATTAATGAAATATACACGGATAATTAAGAAATTAGATTTTTTTTTTTTTGTTATACCAAATGTTCTTTTTATGATGTGGTGAAACATAGCAGCTGGATAGGTGGTAGGGGCATTTACGATGAATTTATTTCAATTTCTAGGATCTCTAGATTATATTTACAGTAGGAAATGAGCTTCACAGCAACACTGTATAACTGACAAATAGTTTGTTTGCTTGTGTGAACAAAACACTTGTTGATTACACAGTGCGCCTGTAACTTACTACTACTTTACCTGGTGGTGATGGTGACTGACGATGATGCTGATGGGAATGGAAAATGACAATATCGACAGCGGTCATTATCTTTATCATGATGATGATGATGATCACAACAACAGTATGATAATGATGATGATGATGATGGTGATGGTAGATATTAGTAAAAGTTTGACAGATAAATAATTTTCCTCGCAATTTCAATCAACAATCAATCAAGATTCTGAGAGACGAAAGATAAAATAATTAACAATCTAATTTTTTCTTCTAATTACTTGATGATGAAGGAGAAAGTCATCACCATTACTGACACCACCACCACCACCATTACTTGTGCTACTATTACCACTACCACAATTACTACTACTACTACTACTACTACTACTACTACTACCACCACCACCACCACCACCACCACCTCCACCACCACACTAGTGGTAAGGGCTCAAACTGAAGCACACATATTCTGCATTCAGATCTGGCTGCAGTTGACTTTGCTAATTCATGATCAGCCATTCTAGCAACTGCTGTTACCCCCCCTCCGCCCCCCCCTCCATCTCCGTTGTTTGTTTTGTTTAGCATTAGTATCTGTTTTTACCTCTTTCTTCTGGTCTAGTATATTTTTTACGTGTGTGTGTGTGTGTATGTCAGTCATACTTACTCTCATCTGTATCAAGCATTAAGATTAATCTTATTGTTTGATTTCCCCCATTTCATACAAATCATCATCATCCTCATCATCATCATCACTACCAGTAGTTATTACCATTACTGCCACTACCACCACCACCACCACCACCACCACCACCACCACCATCATTAGCAATAAAGGAACTTTTGTGTCACTCAATCTATTGAAAATAGCCTGATCTCCCTCATAGCACTCCTCCCATCTTAAAAATAAAGAAAATAAATACATATTGGACAGTGGCTTCTGGGTTATACTGAGGTTTGAATAACAGATGAGGTTGTCATGGCTAGAATGCCATTGATTGAAAATCTGCTTAATTAGACCTGATCTGGTACTAATCAGCACCACCACCACCCCCACTATTACCACCAGCAACAACAATAGCAATGTTTTTAATAGTTTCTTTTTTGTTTGTTCCCTGCTCAACTGGGTTGGTCAGGCCTGTTACACATCATATCACAAATCACTTCTGTCATTAAGTCAATTCTACTGTAATGTCCACCTGGTAGTTGTGATGATAATGGCTGTTCTTATTTTACAGTTTTAATATCTTCTCAAAGTGCTCCGTCCTATCTCTTTTGCCGGCAGCTAATTTACATCTACTGTTCAATATATTCTTTTATTCTTTTTACTTGTTTCAGTCATTTGACTGAGGCTATGAGTTTTTAGTTGAAGAAATCAACCCCCAGGACTTATTCTTTGTAAGCCTAGTACTGCTAAGTTACAGGTACATAAGCACACCAACATCAGATGTCAAGCAATGGTAGGGGCAAACACACACACACACACACACACACATAAATATACACACACACACACACACACACACACACACACACACACATATATATATATACATATATATATATATGTATATATATTGTTGTATTTGGGGATGGCCATGTTGCCAGTTTAGCCAATAAAAACACACGCACTATATATTTGGTGTTAATTTGCTTCAGCTTTATATATATGTGTGTGTGTGTGTGTGTGTATATATACATATATATATATATATCCAAGGTTTCAAATTTGTATGTTTAAAAAGATAGAGACTTTCAACACGACCGATCTTTATTCCATTTATTTATATATATATATATATATATATATATATATATATATATATATATATATATATATATATATATATAGATATATATATAGACACATACATATATATAAGTAGGATGTTTAGTTATCTTTCAGTATTTTCCTTTATATCTCAAATTTAATTGAAACAGCAATAAAAAGGATTAAAATTACGACCAATTCAAAGAAGTACTTTGTAGGAGATTATCATATTAAGGAACTTAATATATATTTTTACATTATTAGTTCCAACAGACATGGTTTTTAAATTGTTTGCATAGTTTTTTTTTGTTTTTTTTTTGTTGTTGTTATTCTGTTAAAAATCATCAAAGCAAACCAACATCAGAACATCATTTATTGAACAGATTTTAAATAATTTTATATGGTTGAAAAACATTGATGAATTTATCTGTTTATCTTTTGAAGTCTACCAAATGGTTTTTGGAATTGATAGTAGGAGAGAGTTGGAAGTAGTTCCTTAGAGCTTCAGCAGACTTATGAAGTAGAACAGGCAATCCCATATATTGAAAATGTCTGCGATTAAATTGAGTATACTTTGGGGAATTTTAAACGAGAAAGTATCAGGTGTGGTTTATTGGGAATCTTTTATCTTTTACTTGTTTCGCTCATTGGACTGCAGTCATGCTGGAGCACCACTTTGAAGTGTTTAGTCAAGCAAATCAACCCCAGTACTTATTTTGTTAAGGCTGGTACTTGATCTATTGGTCTCTTTTGCCAAACCACTAAGTTATGGGTTGTAAACAAACCAACACTGGTTGTCAAGCAGTGGTGGGTCAAACACACACACACACACACCACACACACACACCACACACACACACCACACACACACACCACACACACACACCACACACACACACCACACACACGTGATGGACTTCCACTTGCCAAACTCACTCACAAGGCATTGGTCAGCCCAGAGATACAGCAGAAGAAATCTGTCTGACATACCTTGTATTGGGACTGAACTTGAAACAACATGGTTACAAAGCAAGCTTCTTAACCACCCGGCCATGTGTGAGACATGATTTTTAAGGAATAAACTGACTGTTACTCTTTGATAGAAGTAAATCAGTGAGGACTGGAAATGGTGAACCTGATAAATGAGATGGTAGAGTACAGAGAGGAAATGGGAATAAATGTAGGTTAGGTTGGTTAATCCACATTACTGACTAAGGAGCTTAGGGCTGGTCTCTTGGTTTCTCTGGCATATATATCCCTCCCTGAGTGGGACACCAGTCTGTTACAGGATTATTCATTTTTACCAGCAGGGTGGAATGGAGCAATAGTGCAATGTAAGATGAGGTGTTTTGCTCAAGAACACTGTGCTTCACTCCATCCAGGAATTGAAACCACAATCTTAGAGTCAAGAGTCCAACACCCTAAATTACTAAGCCATGCACTCCACTGGGACTAAATGCACTCATATGGAAATGGAAATAAATATACTCTGTTCAGTCTCCACAAGTACAGAAAAACAGATGTTAGCATAATGACAAGAATTTCTTTTTCTGACAAAAGTTTCCTTTTTCAAGGTGGTGCCCCAGTATGGCCACTGTGTAATGACTGAAACTAGTAAAAAAATAAAAGATAATGTCTATGATGATTTTGGTGCCAGTGGTGGTGTTAGCAGTATTGCAGAGTTCACAACAACATTGGCTTCCAAATGACTTTTATGAAAAGAATGAAAGAGTGCATGGTGTTGCAAAATAATGTTTTTTTGTTTTTTTTCTGTAGCTAGGATAGTAGACTGGCAAAATCATTAGTGTTGGACAAAATGCCTTGCTGTATTTAGTCGTGATCCTTTATGTTCTGAGTTCAAATTTCTCCAAGCTCAACATTGCCTTTCATCCTTCTAGGGTTGATAAAATAAAGTTCTAACCAACTATACTTCCCACCCAATTATAAGGCCTTGTGCCTATGTTAGAAATGAATACTATTTTATAGCTACTATATTTAATTGTATATAAGACATTGGAAAGATGATCTTTAATCCGTTTCAGTCATTAGACTGCAGCCATGCTGGGGACACTACCTTGAAGAACTTTTTAGTTGAATAAATTGACCCCAATACTTTTGTTTTCAAGCTTTGTACGTATTCTATTGGTCTTTTTTGCCAAACAGCTAGGTTACAGGGACATGAACAAACCAACACCGGTTGTCCAGTAGTGGTGGGGGACAAACACAGACTCAGACATACAGACATGTGTGTGTGTGTATACACACACACACACACACACACACACACACACACACACACACACACACAACAAGCTTCTTTCAGTTTCTGTTTTCTAGATCCACTCACAAAGCTTTAGTTGACCCGAGGTTATAGTAGAAGACACTTGCCCAGAGTGCCATACAATGGGACTGAACTCAGAACCATGTGATTGGGAAGCAAGCATCATCCTAGATTCTATATGAAAAGATGAGCCTATGCTTCTATACATTAAAATCTCTTTCCTGAATCTGTGCTGCTGAAATGATGGTGTGTCTAAGCATCTTTTATGCCATCAAATATGGTTTGTTAGAGTTAAGTGAAATGATACGTGAAATCAATACAAGTGACAAGGATCACTCCTCCTTTTTTTCATCAGAAACGAAAATACTGTTTTTTTTGCTTGATATGGGCTAACCAGGAGCTAAGTAACAACAACAGCCACACAAGAATTAGATGGACAGTGGAAAAAATGCAGCATTCCCAAACTGTTACATTGCACTCTATATAAGCCATTGCAGTTTATAATTTGTAGTATGGTCCTCATGTATGCAGTACTGCAGTGTATCTAGTACAATGCATAGATTTCCCCATGTCATTTCACTGGCCACTTAAATGCAGCAGATGTGTTTGATGATGACTGATTGGAGCTATATAAGAAGAATGACAACAAAAGACGTCTTTCTCTAGGCAAAAATACAGGCTTTATGGTGAATGTATATGGAGTACGTGATTGTAGAAAAGCAGTGGTGGTTTGAGAGAAACGAGGAGAGAATTATCCATTCAATGTGTAATGTACATTAAACATGGAATGTTGGGTTGCGTGAAAGGCTGTGTTTTAAATTGGCTTGTTCAGTCTTCTTCGATTCTAGTGTCTTTATACTGTCTCTAACTTCTGTCACTCTCATACAATGATTCTCTTTCAGACTTCCCTCATTATTCTCTACATCACTCCTTCACTTGAATTCCTTTATTCTGTACTTATCTGCAACCAAAAAGACCATGTCGTTCTCTCTCTGTGACTAAGGGCTGATGCTCAAAATATTTGGTTTAACTTGAACCTTTTTGTTATCTTTCCTATTAAAGACTTAGCTTATGCATGTAAGAGAAGCTGGCTGTTCTAGTATGCATGTGACTTGGATAAATGGTATAGATGTACTGTGTGGACCAAGGAACATATTAGAAAAAGTTGTGCAGCTGGATCTTGTGAACCGATACAATAACACAAGATGGAGAACATTGGAGATGAAATGTGATATTACAATGTCATCCAGTACGCATCAGTTTTGAAAAATGGATGTTTAATAATGATGAAAATGAAGATGACAGTAACAATGCATGTGGAAATAACAAGAAAGCAACTCTTTTAGCATTGGTTTAAAACAGTTGAGTTTAGCCAACCATTAGTAAAAAGAACTACAAAGGAAAATATTCTGTAAAAACCTTTTACTGTCATTCTACTATTGAACAATTAATGAGGAACATTGACAGTAGCATGT
Organism: Octopus bimaculoides; assembly: GCF_046866305.1. Classification (NCBI taxonomy): domain Eukaryota; kingdom Metazoa; phylum Mollusca; class Cephalopoda; order Octopoda; family Octopodidae; genus Octopus; species Octopus bimaculoides. The sequence continues at coordinate 128,941,739 of NC_142931.1, forward strand.
CTGTGTGTGTGTGATAAATATATACTGTGTCGTTGAGATGTGTGGTTAGAGTTAAAATCCATCCCGATTGGTTGTAACTAAAGCAGAAGAAATGTAAGACAATTGTTCAGTTTTGTTAAACATGATTTCATCAATGAAAGAGAATTTCAAAGGAAATCTAAAAACAAAATCAGTTATAAGGTGGGTGGAGGTGAATTTCGTTAATGAAGAATCTATGATTATATCTAGAAAATAAACATAAAAATCTTATGGGAGCTTACTGAGGAATTAGGATTGTGAAGGGAGAGAGAGAAGCTATTTTATTAGCATACCATTTCTTTGCTAGCATGCAAAAAGCAATTTTAAATTAATGGTAATATTACTGTTGTGGTGGTGGTGGCAGTGGCAGCATTGGTGCTGTTCTTGGTGTAGTGTTCATGATAATAGTGTTGCCATTTGTGATGCTTCTGATGGCAACCACCATCAAAATGGCGGAATTATGCCATACTATTGATTTCCTTTTTCTTCTGTAAATTGTTTTAAAGACTATTGTCTATTTGATTTTAGACCTTGTTAGGTTTCTTACTTTAATGTATTGTATAAATAAAGAGTATGTGTGTGTGTGTGTGTGTGTGTGTATATATATATATAACCCAACATTAGTCTGCAGGAATATAAATAAAACATAAAAAACAGACAGTGTTGGAACTCTTTTAAGCAAAATAATATATATATATATATATATATATATACACACACACACACATATATATATATATATATATACACACACACACACACACATATATATATATATATATATATGTGTGTGTGTGTGTGTGTCATTATCATAAACATTTAACATCAGTTTTCCATATATGTGTGTGTGTGTGTCTGTGTGTGTAGATAGATAAATGCATTACTAACCTTCATGCATACTTGCTCAAAGCACATACATACATTCTCACTAATATGAGCATACATTCATGCACATACACTCTCATATATGTACAAATGTACACACACACACACACAGATCTCACATACACACTCATCCAGTCCTACTTCTCTCATAGGCACCAGGTGTTATGAACGCAAAGTATATTGGTTGGATATTGAAAATAAATCTCAATAAACGAAGACACAACAGTGCAGACATTGTTCTGTTAACAAGATGAGTTAAGATGATATTTCTTTAGAAATATAGTCTTTTACACAATACAGAAATATGTAGCTGAAACCAAAACTTTGTGTCCATTAATTTCCTACAGACACTTGGAAATATGGGATGCCATTTGTTTCGCAGTGATGCTCGTATATGACTGTTGTGCAATGTCATGACAAGGAGACATGCACACACCTATGTGTATACACATCATCGTTTAACATCCGTTGTCCATGCTGGTATGGGTTGGACGGTGTGACCAGAGCTGGCAAGCTGGGTGGGGTGGGGGTAGGAGGGGCTATACCAGACACTTGAATACATGCTTGTTTACATATATACATGCATATATATCTTCACACAGACATACACAACAGGCTTCTCTCAGTTTTCATCTACCAAATTCACTTGTAAGGATTTAAATTTTTTTTGGTCTGAGTGTATAATAGAAGACATTTGCTCCAGGTTCTGTGCACTGGAACTGAACCTGAAACCATGCAGTTGAGAAACGAACTTCTTAATCTATAAATAAGATAGTGAAAAACATTGATGATGTTCAACAGAATTGATGGTCCACTGATGTTGAACAGACTTGATAGGTTACAGATGCTGAGCAAAATTGGTATGCTAGTGAAGGACAATGGAATTCATCAATTTACCAATTTTGCTCAGCAACCTTATCAAATCTTTTCACCATCACTAGACCATCAAGTCTGTTGACTATCAACCAGTATTATTCTCTCTCTTATTTACAGATGTAAAACAGAAATCACATGATAGTTTTTAAATCATTTCCTTGTTCTACCCCTATTTTCCAACACTTACATGGGTGGAATGGTATATTTGTTGGGACAATTGTTCTTTTCTTTTCTTCACTAGTGGACAATAACCTGCCAACCATCAACTGTGAAGAGGGTGTTGAACATGTATTTTCTTCAGACAGGCAAACTGGAGCAAGCAGAATTAGGGACATAGCAATAAACAGGGCAGTGAGGAAGCCTCTATGTGGTTGCCTCACTTTGTAGAAATAATTGCTTCACTTGTTGCCTTAAAAGCATTGGCTAATGTAGCTTGTGATACACTATGCCTTAAAGAATAGGTGGGATTTATCATGGTTTAAATCCCTTTAACCATCAGTCTGCTGCTCAATCAGATCTGACTTGGGACCTAAGCAACATAGTGACATTAGTAAAATCTGAGCTTATATCATGTTGGTCTTGCATATTGTTTTTCACAGCTATCATGTTTCTTATACTCACTTATATCCCCACAGACTCAGAATGGCATACATTTAAAACTGGATATTTTATCAAGTTTAAATGAATTGTGGAGTTTCTAATTATTCCTTTTAAACATTTGAATGTTGAAGATGCATCTAAATCACAAGCACTTAACTGAAGCCATAGAGCATAATATAACAGTAAAACGATCCAACTTAATGCTTAACAATTTCATCAAATCATATGGCTTTATCTTTAATTTATTTACTGAATGAGTCTCTCTCTATTTAAAATACCCCTTACTCTCCATTGATATCACAAGGAAACTGTGCCCACTTGTAGCTACCCTGTAATTCAGTTAACTGAACTTCTTTGCTGTTGCTCCCTAATAGCATATAGAGAGCTACACTCCTTAGTTGTTTCATAATAATACAGAGAAAGCTGTGAATGACAATATTCCAGTGTAAGACTGTTTCAACTGTTAATACTTCAACTGTTTACCAGTTAATAGTAATAATAAGTAAGCAGTAATTTTACATATTATGGGCAGTTTGGAAATCTATCACAGAAAAGCAGCTTTAAACGACAGCTGCTGCATAAAGTCACTGTATAGACTACTTAAGATGCTGACCAGACGAAATGATGCGTATATTGACCACTATCTTCTTTTATTTCGTAAAGAATTGTCTGTCTACTGAGTTCAACTACTACATTATTCTACTTGTTCCCTTGTTCTAGTGTCTGTGTGTGTGTATATAAATATTGGTGCATTGTTGTACCACTTTTCTATATTTATATTTTAACCTTATGGTGCTTTGTCTTACTGGAAAGCAAAACTATCATATTGCACTATTTAAAAATGTTTTCAGTGTTCTCAGTTCTGTTAATGGCTAGGTGTTCAGGCTAGTATACAGGCACTGATGTAGCAATGTTCAAAATTTTGTCTTGGTGAATCTAGCTGAGGAGAACTAATCAAATTTACATTAACAAACGTATTTTGGAGAGTTCAAAACCTAGGTCCTAGTTTATCTACATCTGGGTTGTACATTTATCTATTGTTCTTCCTACAGGTAAGATGAAATTTTTTATGTTCACCGCCTGCAAACATCTTTGTTAGTATATATAATACAGTGAAGCTTTACTATAGCGTTGTATATTATCAACTGCTATTTCCTGTAAATATTGGTGCATTGCTGTACCACTATTCTATATTTGTATATATATTATATATATCCCACCGGTGTCCTGTAAATGGTACTCATGAAATCATAGTAGTGGCCAATGCCAGTGTCATGTAAATGATACTGATGGCACGTAAATAGCACCCATTACACTGTTGGAGTGGTTGGTGTTAGGAAGGGCATCCAGTCATAGAAACCATGCCAAATCAGACTGGAGCCTGGTGTAGCTCTTCAGCTTACCAACTCCAATCAAACCGTCTAATTCATGTTAGCATGGTAAGCGGACATTAAATAATGATGATGATGATCAACACAATTATGTACTCATTAAACTATGACAATTATTGGCCAAGAAATAATAACCAATATAAAAAAAACAAAAACAATGCAATTATTGTCCAGTTCATTTTTCTGTACTCAGTGATACTCGTATATTCTTCAGTGCAAATGACCAAGTTGATAATGTGAGCTTACCAACCAAAACTGGTCAGTGTTCATTTCTTATTGTGGTGTTATAAATAGCTACCATTCATCTGGAACAACTCACCTCTGGAAGCTCCAAGCATTACCATATAACTGATGTTTCATCACCTAGCTTTGCTGTATTCAGTTCTTACCTTCATCTCTGCCAGGTTGACTTACTCTGCATACTCTATGAAAAAAAGTAAGTCTTCGTGTGGTTCCATTACACAATATGTTCTAAAATAAACAGAATATATTGGTTTCTGATTTAGGCACAAGGCCAGCAATTTTGAGGGGAAGTGGACCTTTGATACCATTGAACCCAGACAAATATGACTGGTACTTATTTTATTGACCTGAGAAGAATGAAAGGCAAATTTAACCTCATTGGGAATTGAGCTCAGAACATAACAAGCCAGAACAAATGCTGCAAGACATTTTGTCTAACTGTTCTAATATATGGAGATTCATTTCAATCAGGTTTATGCGAAGAAGTACCTGGTTAAAGTTTAATTGGGAATTGTAATTATTTTTTGTTCTGTTAAATATGCAGAAGACAGTTACTGTCATATAATTTATTTACCGGTCTTTGAGATTTCATGGAAATATGCATGGCCAATATGTCACCATGAATTCCACAACACTGAAGAATTAACAAACTGTCGAATCAAACCATCTCTTTATATCTGCCATGAACCAGTCTGTTGACAGGCTGTAGAAAAGTAAATTTCTCTGTGACTAATTAATGCCAGAATTTCAGTCAGAGAACAGTGGACTATTCTAGTTTATTTGGATTTTACGATTCTACCAATGCGTTGGGTTCAGTTGCAAGAGATTATTGAACAGATGAGGAACTTTACACACCTTCCCTGCCATTCATTGTTTTGGAATAATTATCACTGGAAAGCTATTTAAAATTCTGTGTGGATTCTGATTTAAATCTTTAAGATAGTGAAATATTCCAGAAACTTAGTATAAATTCAGTGTATGGAAAGTTAGTCAATAGTGTGTACTGTACTGAGGAAATATATTTATAAAAGATTTACTCTCCCCAACCGCCATTGCAAAACAAAAATAAATAAATAAAATGAAAGAAAGAAAGGAAAAGAGATAAATTTTATAATTAGAGAAGAATATAATAGGTCCTGGAATCTGCTTCTGACAGGTAGAGTGGAAGGAAAACTTTCAAATAAAATTTGTTCAATGAAGTATCAAGCAAAGAAATATTTACATGTTGGTGAGTGGTTTACTAATTAGTCTTTCTCTACCTACAGCAATGTTTGTTAGTCTTGAAAAGAAATTGTAATTAAAAATAGGCAAACCCAATAAAATTTTGTTTTCTCACCATTTTTGCAGCTGAATGAAAATAATGTTTATAGAGATGTTCTTCACTAGAAGTTCACAGATATTGCTGTCTGTGTATGTATGTGTGTGTGTGTAAGATAGAAAGAAAGATAGAATGGTTTAGATAGAAATTAAAAATCTAGGAAGCTTCAGAACATTAGTTGAAAACATGTCTAGTGTAGTTGCATAGGATATTTTACTAAAAATACTACTTAAAAACTAAACGCTTTATAGCTTTAGAAATACTGTTTTGTATGGATATCTTTTGATCAGAGTGTTACCAGTTCTTATTCTGTCAGTTATTTTGTAAATTATTATTTTATCAACATCTTCACCACCACCACCACCACCGCCCTTATCACCATGATGTTTGTATTTGCATATTCGTATAGGATTTGTAGTTTTGCATATTGCCATTAGCCTTAATCGCACATCAACTTGTCTGTGATGCCCATCATGCTGACATATAAAAATCTGATCTTGTATACACCTTATGTGTTCTTTTAATCATCTTGATCCTCTTTTGACCTTCCATATCATCTGTTCATGCTTGAGTACAATAATATTCATTGTGAGAATAATATTTATTCCTACAACTACAAGGATTCTTAGCCTCATTATCACTGCTATGCCCCCCCCCCCCACCGCTATCTATCTCATTGCTTGCTGCTATTAGGAATTGATGTCAGCTGATTGCCCTTCAATGATATCCACAAATTTTTCTGATTGTTAAATGTGTTGTGATTAGTTAAAACATGTCTAATGCAGTGACATAGCTAATAGATGAACAAGAGGACCAACTGTTCCCTCCAAACATTTTTCAAAATTGGTGCCTTTTCAACAATTTTTTCAAACTCATTTACTCTTTACTCTTTTTTACTCTTTTTGCTTGTTTCAGTCATTTGACTGCGGCCATGCTGGAGCACCGCCTTTAGTCGAGCAAATCGACCCCGGGACTTATTCTTTGTAAGCCTAGTACTTATTCTATCGGTCTCTTTAGCCGAACCGCTAAGTGACGGGGGACATAAACACACCAGCATCGGCTGTCAAGCAATGCTAAGGGGACAAACACAAACACACACACACACACACACACACACACATATATATATATATATATATATATATACACATAGGAGAATGTATGAAAAAAAACAACAACAGACGAGGACAGGTGGAGTAAACAACAAAAGGATGTATTAGTTTGACGCTCGGGAATACAGAAAGTCTTTAACGTTTTGAGCTACGCTCTTCAACAGAAAGGATACGGAGAAAACAAGGAGAAAAACACGGATACATATATACGATGGGCTTCTTTCAGTTTCCGTCTACCAAATCCACTCACAAGGCTTTGGTCGGCCCGAGGCTATAGTAGAAGACACTTGCCCAAGGTGCCACGCAGTGGGACTGAACCCGGAACCATGTAGTTGGTAAGCAAGCTACTTACCACACAGCCACTCCTGCGCCTAGTTCACTTGTGCAATAAAAGTTTAATTTTTTTCGTTAATCACACGGCTTTGGAAGAACTTTCTGGAGTCATTACTTTATTTGACCTACCTCCCGTGTTTTCAAACTGTCTGTTCAGTCCTGTGTGATGTGTTGATGGCTGCTGACATTTGAAGAACCAAAACAAACCCTGACATCATAATCTCTCAACACTGATGAACAATCCCATGGAGTTTCATCTTTTTCACATAACATCTATATCAGTAAAGTTTCATACATAATGACAATTTTACTGAAACTTGAAATTAATGAATGTAGAATACAAGTATGTGTATTATAACTAATGAAATATTTTATGTAATATAAAAAATGGCTAGAAGAATATCAAGCAAAACCTAGTAACCAGTGGATCTAGGAAGTGAGGGGGGGGGGCTCATTTCAGTGAATATGTGAATGGGGTTGGTGCAGTGTGCAATGATGTGGTCTAGAGAAAGGCCCCAAAATGGCATGCATTCTCTCCTGATTACCCCATAAACTTGCTAGCATCCAGTATGTGGAGCTTTCAACTGGTAGTGCTTACATCTGCAAGTAGTTTCCAAAAATGGTACCTTTCTTTTTTTTATGTGCTCGCTCGCCCTGACTTTAGAACTTGGCTATGCCACTGAATTATTGTTGTGTAGATACTGCATGTATGAACAACAGGTGTTTATGGGCAGCACTGGCCACAGCTTTTGTCTTGCTATTCATTACAATCATCATCATTACCCTCATCAACATCACGAATACCTAAATAATGTGATTAAATGTCTAAATGATGCTAATTTCTATGGTACTGGTTCTCTTGCAAGCATCAGTGGCCTTGTGGATTACAGCATTATTACCTTCAGTTTTAGGAAAATGTAAAGAGAAAGTTTATATTTCAGGATGGGTTTTTTTTTCCACTTTTTTTTTGTGGGGGGGGGGGGCTAATTAACCACATGCACTATATACTCGTTCTTCAGTTCAGCTTTATTATTGTTCTTGTTTTAGCATCCTTTGTCTGAAAAAGTTTTGTGACATCCTGTGACCTCTTCAGTGGCTCTTCATCCCATGTGTCCCTTCCTGTCCTGTTTAGTCCATTCTGTCTTTCTAAGATAAATACATAAACATAAAAACAAAGGTTCCTGGTTCAAATTTTGTCTGAAATTTTGTCTACTATGAACACATCCAGAAACAAGAAACCTGATGTCATTCAGAGATCAAACTAATCAAAATGTAATCTATGTGTATGAAAAAAAAAAAAATTTCTGCTTCAAGATGAGGCTGCTTGCCTAAAACATTATCTTATTATATAGTGAATATTATATTAATATATAATCATTTCCAAATTTATCAGTTATATCTTCTTTTTTAATAAACATGGAAATCAATTGTTTGTATTTATAATCTTGGGGTGTATTCATATAATCTTTTGCCAAAAGCACAGGCAAGTTTTGTCACTTAATTAAAAAACCTAGGAGGCAAAACAAACCTAGAGCAGGTGGTTTTATGAATATTTCAAACAAAACTGATTATTTCAGAGAGGAATTTTTTTCTTTTTACTGTGTTGAATTTTTTTGATAATTTTTTTTTTTTTTTCATCTATATAAAAATGTTGACTTTTATAGACATATTAAAACTTGGTGTCTATAAAGTGTATAAATGCTTCCTGTTTAGTTGAGCTATTGTAACTAAACACTGGTTAATGTAGTGAATGAATAATGTCATAAGTCTAATCGGTGTATTTCATCTCTCTTAGCATACAACAATGGAACGGAACAATGACTTAATCTAGTTCAGTAACATCACTGTAATACAGCAACTTTGTCATTCATGTGTTGACTACAGATTTACTTTTGGTTTTACTTTGCAATAAAACTAACAAGTGGAAAATATGCGAAGACTTACATAACACATCAGTGATTACTTCTTGATAAGTTTCTGTGAAAGTTATGCTGAGGTTTAGTTCTGGAATGATGGGGGGGGGGGGTGCTTGGTGATCGTAGTAAGGGTAAATATATCTTGGCTTCCATTTTATTGGGGATTTCTTTTTGTTTTCAAACATTCCAAGGGCACATTTCATTATCATTGATGCCACAATTATTATCATAAGCATTGCTTATATCAATATCTTGATTGCTTTATTTTTTTTTTTCTAGCCTTTAACCCTCCAATGTGGAGTATAGGCCAGTTATAATTGAATTCCATGTCGCATAATTTTTCACTTCTGTACTTATACTCTGCCATGGATGTCCCCCTTTCTTTAGTTCCTTTTGTGTTGATCTACGCCACGAGTTCTTAGGCCTACCCCTCTTTCTATATCCATTCGGATTCCACTGTAAAGCACTTTTTGCTACATTTAGTGTGTCTCTTCTAATTGTGCTACCAATCCACTTCTACTTTTTCTTAAATATTTGCTCCCTAATCGAAACTTGATTCGTTCTTTGCCATAGCCCCATATTGCTTATGTGTTCGGGCCATCTAATTTTAAGTATACTACGCAAGCATCTGTTGATGAATGATTGTATTTGCTTATTTGATTTAACTGTTGTTCGCCATGTCTCAGCCCCATACAATAACACCTCTTTTACATTAGTGTTAAAAATTCTTATTTTGTTCTTTATTGAAATTACACTTGCGCTCCATACTTTTTTTAACAGGTGGAAAGCGGTCCTTGCCTTACTTATTCTCGTCTTAATATCTTCGTCGGTGCCGCCTGAGAACGTTATCTTACTACCTAAATACGTAAACTCGGCTACATCCTCTAGTTCTCTTGATTGCTTATAACTATATCTTGATGAGGTTTATTATTAATATTGTTTTTGATGGTGATAATGTCTATAATGATGCTGCATACAACTTTATAATGATAGAGTTTGTTTGTTGGTGGTGTTTTTGTTTGTGATAATGATGATGATGGCAAAGATTGTAGTAGTATTCTGTAAAAGAAAAATATTGCAGTAAGTACAGCTGTCAACTAAGGAAATGGTGGTGGGGGGATTTGCAGTGGGGTGGATGGGGAGGAAGGAGAGTAATGACTGGGTTCATAAGGTTAATTTCAGAATTTGATTTCTGTGTTCTGACAGGAAGAACAAGAGGCATTTTTGACAGCTTTTATGAATTCTGTTGACATGATACCAGTTGTCAGAAAAGTATGTTTCTGCAGACATGTGTCGAACTAATTGGTAGACAGTGTTTTGTGAATAGCATGAAAGAAGACAGCATTTGTGAAGTGTCTGTAATTTATCAACTCTAGAGATTTTTAAATTGATAATTTGAAGGAGGTAAAATGGTTGGACGAGAAGATTTTAAGTTATCAGAATATGGCTTCATGTTAATGCAATGTTTTTGTTGTGGAAAATGTTTTAGTGATTGGAGAAGGAATGTTTAGGGGGAAAAAAAACATGAAATCCTGGATGTGTAAAATAATTTTCTTGTTGAATGATATTAACATGAGATTGACTGTAATGTGATATTTCTGATGATTAGAAGATATTCTTTTGGCATTATATATTGTTTTGTTTAATCAATTAATCAGTGGCCACAAGCATGTTTATGTGGTTAAGAAGTTCACTTCTCAAGCACATGGTTTTAAGTTCAATTCCATTACTCTGCACCTGGAACACCTTGTCTTCTACCATAATCTCAGGTTGACCAAAACTTTGTTGAATTTGGCAAATGCAAACTGTACTGTCTTGCTAGGTATGTCTTGCTAGGTATGTCTTGCTTTTATGGATCTGGATGTGTAGAACATTTTTTTTCTTCTTTTTATGGGCTAATTGGAGTAGGAGGAAGAAACTGTCCAGGCCATCCAAGACAAAACCGGTGAGATTAATCCAGTTAATGAGACTTGGTTGTCATATCGACATTGAAGTATCATCTCATATTCTCTGTTCATTGAGGCAGTAAAGGTCTGGTGTGTGGTATTTAGAGTGTAATTGTAGATTATGCTTGTGTGCAGAAGATTAAGGAAAAAAAAAGAGTTATATCATCTACACAGGATTGTGTGTTGTTGAAAATGAAGGCAAGCAGACTATTAATGTACCGAAAGAAAGTCATAGAGATACAATCAAACTTTGAGGTACACTAAATTTGATCATGTGGGTAGGACAAAGTAGTCTGTGCTGAAAGAGAACTTTCTAAAACAAGTGATGAGCGATGAAATAAAGTCCATATGTGTGAGCTAGTTAGCTTTGCTGCTCTCTGGTAGGCACAGTTGAAGATTTTGCTGAAGACAAGTACATTACCACCTAGACCAACGGATGCATTTAGTTGATGTCATTGTATTGCAAGCATTCAGCTCAAATCTCCAGCTTGAAGACAGCTTCGTATCTTCTTATTGCAGCAATCTATGAGTAAGAGTCTCTTTCACTCTGTCACCAGTCTTGCAAGTCTTGCAAAAAGATCATGGATACTGGCCTTCCTCATCTTTCTAGGCCATTAAAAAAAATATGCACCCAGATATATTTTGTATGTATTATTACTAGCCTAAATCCACACATAATGTGAAGATTTGGGGAAGGATTTCTAAACAAAAGACTTTGATACATTTGTTTAGTTGTACTGTGTGACAAATTATCTTAGCTAAGCCATGGTTTAGGAGAAACTGAAAGCTTGATATATAGATATAGATATAAAGATAGATAAAAATGTATGTATATATGTATGTATATGAGATATAAAGAACCACTTATAAGAATGACTATTAATAATCTGACAAACTAAATCTAACAACAAATTGAATTGTACAAGAATTGACAAGAACAAACACATGCAGCCTGCTTTCATTTTCTTTAATAATTAGTATATCTTCAAATCATTGTTGTAATTCTTCACAGGTTTACCAATATTAATCAGTCATTTCTCTCTTGTAATCACTTCAGATTTTATCAACATAATTTTGCCTAACACGCACACACATGCACGTATGCACGCTCTCTCTCTCTCTCTCTCTCTCTCTCTCTCTCTCTCTCTCTCTCTCTCTCCATATTAGTATCTTCAGAAATAACTGACAGTTTTATATTGTATCAATATTTCAGTAGACATTTTAGAGCTTCACAGATAATCCAACCTCAATCCACTGCTGTCTTATGTTTATTATACTATTAGGTGGATTAATTTAGATAAGGAATCGTGTAAGTTGTGCTGACCTAGTTTAACAGTACTAAAATCTACCCCCCCCCCTTCCCTTCATTCACAGGCATACATGAACAACAGTGTCTCTGAATTCTTTCTGTTGCTTTCTGAGACAGCTTTTCTGGAGGTTTTCCACTTTGATCAAAGTAACTATTGTTTCCTCATTCTGGCATCATTTCTATTGTTACTCGATATAAGAATCCACAAAGTCTTTCAGAAATAAAATATCTTCAACTGAAAGAATCAGATATTTTCCTTTCTTCTTCTTTGTCATCAATTCTATTTCAAAAAAGAATTCAGAATAAAAGAGAGTGAGAAGCAGGGGAGAGAGAGAGAGAGAGAGAGAGAGAGAGAGAGTATAACAAAATAATTGAAATATAGAAACACTAATTCATTCAGTTCCTATGCAACTGAGAATTGGTTAATTAGTATAATCCTTATTTTTTTCTTTTGTGTGTGTGTGTGTGTGTGTGTGTGTGTGTGTGTATGTATGTGTGTGTGTACATGTCTTAGAAGCATGGGGTTTTGTTATCAAGTTTTTGGCATCTGTGCTACTTAATTCTTAGCTTTGTTCAATGTGTTGCCTCTCTAGTATGGTACCAATATTAGTAGTAGCTTAACTAATCATGGAAATGGGAACAAGTTTCTCTAATTAGCAGAGTTTCTGCAAATGTTACTTTTGACTTTGTCTTGCTAAATTCTGGTTGGTAGTTTCATCATTCCTTATTGTTGTTTAACCATAAGGTTAGGCCTGATTCAGTAAACTTATAACCAAAAATATTCCAGCCAGTCATGACCATCCCTGACATTCCATATTTAGAATTGCATTATCCTATCCACTCTGTACAAGATTTGTGCCGCCCCTATGCTGGTGTCATGTAAAAATCACTCTTGCTGATGCTGTGTATAAATCATCTGTGCTGGTGCCACATAAATCACCTGTGCCGGTTCCACATGAATCACCTGTGCCGGTGTCACATGAATACACTGTGCTGGTGCCACATAAATCACCAGTGCTGGTGCCACATGAATCACCTGTGCTAGTACCGCATAAATCACCTGTGCTGGTGCTACATAAATCACCTGTGCTAGTGCCACATAAATTACCTGTGCCAGTGCCACATGAATCGCCTGTGCCAGGACCATATGAATCACCTGTGCTGGTGCCACATAACTTACCTGTGCTGGTGTCACATATAAACCACCTGTGCCATGCCACATAAATCACCTGTGCTGGTGTCACATAAAAAGCACCCAGTACACTCTGTACAGTCGTTGGCATTAAGAAAGGCATCCAACCATAGAAACCATGCCAAAACAGATGATGAGAGCCAGGCAGCTCTCCAGTTGGCCAGCTCCTGTCAAACCATTCAACCCATGCCAGCATAGAAAATAGATGTTAAATGACGAAAATGGTGGAGATTTGGCTATTTCTAGAAGATTGAGTGGCCTCACTGAGGCTTCCTTATAGGTCTTTTGACATGTTTATTTCATTTCAATATGTTCAGGCTGGGATGAATTCTGCTATACAACTGATGGTTTAAAGTGGGGATTGATGTTGCATGTGATGGTGTCATATGGCCTGTGTGTTTGTGATTTCACATAGTTTGTTTGCATGTGAAGTGTTATATAGACTTCTGTTTAGCATATGTATGCGAAATATTCTACAGTGTAGGCGCAGGAGTGGCTGTGTGGTAAGTAGCTTGCTACCAACCACATGATTCCAGGGTTCAGTCCCACTGCATGGCAACTTGGGCAAGTGTCTTCATAGCCTCGGGCCGACCAAAGCCTTGTAAGTGGATTTGATAGATGAAAACTGAAAGAAGCCCATCGTATATATGTATATGTATATATATGTGTGTGTTTGTCCCCCCAATATCGCTTGACAACCGATGCTGGTGTGTTTACATCCCCGTAACTTAGCGGTTCGGCAAAAGAGACTGACAGAATAAGTATTAGGCTAACAAAGAATAAGTCCTGGGGTCGATTTGCTTGACTAAAGGCAGTGCTCCAGCATGGCCGCAGTCAAATGACTGAAACAAGTAAAAAAGAGTAAAAGAGTGTGTATATAAAATAGTGATAATTTTATCTTCAGTCATCAACCATCTTCCATATTTGAATGAAGAGAATAGGCAATTCTAAAAACCTGATATTCAATATTCTTTGTTTAAAAATTTCGAGCATAAGACATTAGTTGTAACTTCATGATAATAATGTTTTCTGAGCCATTGTATGATCCCAATTTGATGTAAAATCCTTATTGCTACCTTCGACATCTTATCCATTGTTGTACTTTTAGCATGTATAATTATTAAATGCCAATATATAACACATGGATCTTGGCTTTTTTTCATCAGGTATTTTCACACCTGAAAATCTTTTCAATGTATGATATTATTCAGTATCATAATCTAAACTGTTCTTTTACCTGTAATTTATTTATATAAACTTCTCTTTATTTCAGGTGAGTACATGGCACATCAAAGGCGAAATAGAATTTGATGAGTATTTTCCTCTTCTTAAATCTTTTAATCTTCATCACTCGCTTGAAAAAGAATAAAATTGCTTCCATTTAATTACAGTATAAAACATCTCTTGTTTTCTATCAATAAATTGATTGCATTGCAATAACTCTTCTATTGCTTTTATGACTTTATGTTTGCTAGCTATGATTGAAAAGCTACATTACACAGTGCCTTTCTCTGTGTAAATGGTTGACTATAGTCTGTAGGAAGGGTTGTAGTGTTTCCTTCCCACTTAAAAGTGTAGGTAAGTTGTGTTGTGGTTAGATATGTAGTTGCTTCATGTTTAGTAAGATGACCTGAATGGAGAGTCAGGTCTAGAAGGGTGTGGTTCATGGAGTTATGATTAGGAATAATTTTGGTTCGTAGACTAATGAATAAGCATTTAGTATATGACCGATGAAGAGATGTGTGAGATATACAGGGTGTCCACAAGGTCTGTGTACATGGAGTAAATAAAATCATAACATAAACAATTAAATATAAGAAATAATAATTTCTTAAAGTATGTGTTAATCCCCATGTGGGTACATGGAGTAAATAAAATCATAACATAAGCAATTAAATATAAGAAATAATAATTTCTTAAAGTATGTGTTAATCTCCATGTACCCAGACTTTGTGGACACCCTGTAGAACAAATGAATTGGCCATTGTAGTAATCATAGGAGAAACAAAAGGAAGCCGCATGCCAGTGGTAAAAGAAAATGTGAAAGTAGCTGCATGGTGCATTTGGAATGTAGTAGAATTGGTGTGTGGGGAAGCTGTGTCCAAACCTTGTCTTCATGAATAACTCTTCAGGAATAAAGTATTTTGAGGTACTCAAACAAGTTTAGTCTCTTCAGGAGAGTTTCCAAATAATAAAAAAAATGTTTGTGTGTGTATGGGAGGATAGTCTAACCCCAGGTCAACCCTATGATCAAAGGTTTTCCAGTTGTATCTCTTTTGTTTTCATACATAGGTCTCTTCATAGGTCATGAATATTTAGAACTACATTATCCTATCCATTGCATATAAGATTTCTTACAGTAGATTACTTTATTTAATGTATCCTTCCTTTAAAGATAGTTGGGTGTAATTTGCAAGCTGTTTGGTTACTATTTCTAGCTGGTTGAGCAACTGCATAGCAACTCTTCAGTTGGCTCATGAAAGATGAGATTTTCTAAAATGTGAGTAACCATGTAGCCTTTCTACAACAAGAAACTTGTTCTGCTCTGACCCCTTCTTTGATACTTTAACCCCTCATCTACTAGCATTAAACCACCTTTTTCAGGGTTCACTGTCTTGCAAGCTGCACGGTAACCTCACTAGTTCCAGTGGTGCAATAAAAAGCACTCAGTGTGCACTATAAAGTGGTTGGCATTAAGGAGACATCAAGCTGTAGAAACCATGCCAAAGTAGACAATGGAGCATGATGCAATTCTTGAATCCATTATACCTGCCAAATTGTCCAACCCATGCCAGCATGGAAAACGGATGTTAAAGGGTGATGATGATAAAGTGTGAATAGATGAAGTTTAGACTAATTGGTATATGTATGAGTACATCAGTGAATGAATTGGTTGGGAAGATGAGAATGTAACAGTAAGAGAGTGGGAGAGTCATTTGGGAAAAAAAGTTTGATGAGACAACAAATTTTTAAAGAAAATCTGGGTTGATTGGATTGGTTTTGAAAATTGTAGAGAAAAACCTATCAATACTGAATTTCATGCCAGATTCGATGAAAGTTTTGATAAATTGTTTTCAGCAAGGTGGTGAGGGAATGTAACATTGGAGAATAAGTTCATTTGGAAAGCTTGTGGTCCTTGGTGAGAGAAAGAGATTAAACAGTCATTTATTTATTGTTGTGAGTAACATGCGGCTTTAGGCATGAAATAGAGATGTCAAATCGTGGGATAGATGTAATGTGTGAATATTTAACAGAGAAATACTCCAATAAACAAGGGAATTGGGAATAGAAACTTGCATTCTAGAGAGCTCAAGGGTTCACTGAATATTAGTTATTAGTCAGTGTATTGATGAGAACTAGCTATGTTATCTCTGTATAGAATAAGGGAACTTGCATATAAGAAGCAGATAGTAGTTAGATTTAGACCAATGGAAGCTTTCTAGTAAGGCAGTGAAAATGGATTTTTTTTTTTGAAAGAAAGTTTTATCTTCACATATTATGAATTGATAGAGAAAAATTATTTTTAGGCATGGTTGTGTCACTTGGCAACCATGTGGTGTCAGGCTCCATCCCACTGCACAACACCTTGAGCAAGTATCTTCTATAGTCTTTAGCCAACCAATGCCTTGTTAGTGAATTTGGTAGATGGAAAATGTATGGATGCCTGTTGTATGGATGTCCGTTTGTACATAAACACACACACACATCTATCTAACACGACAACAGTCAAGTCTACTCAATACCAGCGGTACTTCCAGAACAGCCTTGATGTATCTATCTATCTATCTATCTATCTATCTATCTATCTATCTATCATATGTGTGTGTGTGTCTGACACCCCCCCCCCCCCCCCGCCTCTCCATCACTTGACAATCAGTGTTGTTTTGTCTACACCTCTATAACCTAGCTTTTTTGGCGAAAGAGCCCATCAGAATAAGTGCTAGGCTTAAAAAAGGCATAAGTACAGGGGCTGATTTGTTTGCTTAGAACCCTTCAAGGTGGTTCTCCAGCACGGCTGTAGTCCAATGACTGAAACTTGTAAAAGATGAAAGATATCCATCCTCAGGTTTGATGGATGTGTCATAGCATATAAACGGACATGAATCTGAAAAAGCAGGTTATTTGACAGGCTTTTTTTTTTCCTGCTGCTCCATTAGCAAAGGAGAGAGTAAAATGAATTTTATTAAAAAATTCATTACTTTAGTTAGAAAGACTAGGACCTCAACCCTTCTGGAGTTTAAACTGTTTCAGGTGATCAGAACTTACAAAGAACACAGATTGTGTGTGAGAGAGAGAGAGAAAGAAAGCGAGAGCAGTATTGATTGCCTGTTCAATGTGGCAGTGGTGATCTGAGGGGATATTATCATTGATGAACTATGTAATTAATTTTTAAACAATTTTCCTATGCCAACAAATGTACACTTTTGTATATTTATTTTAATCTTCTTTGTGAAAGCTATGCATCACTAATGAGGTAAGAATGATGTTAAAACATGCCCAGCAAGGTCTCATATAACTGAGGAGAAAATTAATACATTTTAACCATTGGCTTCTTATTCCTTGGCTATTTGCAACACCTGTGTCTGAAAAGATGCTGGTATCTTATATATCATGGCAGTGAGATTTAACTGACATGCAGTGATCAATGATTCCCTCTGATGAGGTCTAGTTGACCGAAATCACGTGATATGGGAATTCCAATGCTCATGACAGATGATTCTCATCTGCTATGATCCATGTGTGTGCTCTTATGTACCATGACCTATATGAGAGGATCTCTCAATGCTGATAACACAGTATTTGGTGTTCTAACAAGACATCCATATTAATTTAGATATAAAGATTACCTTTTGATATTAATACTGCTTCTATCACTAATGATGAATTCTTATGATATATTTCTAATCAGCTTTTTAATGCTCCATATATCAATTGTATATTACCTGTTAATGGTATATCTCTCTCTCTCTCTCTCTCTCTCTCTCTCTCTCTCTCTCCTTACACATACACATTATTTCTTTCTCAAATATGTGTGTGTATCATTGTCATCATCATCTTAATGGGGGTTTTTTCCATGCTTGCATGGGCTAGATGAAATTCATGGAGACAGACTTTTTTATAGCTTGATGCTCTTCCTGTTGCTAACCCTCACTTGTTTCCGAGCAAAATAATATTTCCCCTAGTCCTTCAAACACAAACAGCATGAAGGCCAGACATATTCTCCATAGAAGATTGCGAACAAACAATACAACTTGTATAATGATGAAATATATTTACAATTAGTGCACAACGTCAAGAAAAAGAAACACAAACACATTAACAGGTATCACAGTCATACAATCTTCTGTGAAAATATGTCCAGCCAATGGGAAATATTACTTTACTGGAAAACAGATGGAGGTTGGCAACAGGAAGTGCATCCAATCACAAAATTTGCATCAACAAATTTCATTTGACCCATTTGAGCATGGAAAAGTTGACATTCAGTTGATGATAGTGATACTTGTGTGTGTATGTTTGCATGTGTGTGTATGTTTGCATGTGTGTGTGTATGAGCCAATATTTTTCCTTGTCAAAATATTTGTACATATTGTCTTATAATGATAAGATTATTTTATTAATGCCTACTGCCTGCCTTTCATATTTGCTCATAGTTTATGTCTGATGTCTTTGTTTGTCTGATTACATAATTGTTTCTCTTACTGTGTATATTGGCACTCATTTCTCTCATACCTCTGTTTGCTCGTGTATTCTCTGATGTCTGTATGTGTGACTGATTTACCACAATTAGAATTATCTTCAATTAGGCTTTATTTGTGGACAAAACTAAGATTTATTTGTATTTCAAGTGGCAGAGTAGTGTAAAAATAAATATTTGGAAATGTAGAGACAAAATTCTTATCTTCTACAACAGTTTGCTCCAGTTCCTCTGTAAATTCAGCATCTTGTTCAGAATACTTGCAGCTACTAGATTGTAATCTTGACAGTGGTAACAGAACTGCTGCTTTTCATTAGTGAAAGATTAGTGATTTAGTCACATTGATGCTGGCAGAGAAATCATGCAACTCTCAATGGTCCATTTCCTGTCACATAAGTTCAATTGCTTTAACATTTACTTCCTGTTATAAATTTCTAGTAATTGCCTTAACAACATTCAGTTCTTGTTACATAATTGTCCAGTGGCCCTTTTACAACATCAGCTTCCTGTCACCAACCTTTACATAATGACATGATAACGTGTTTATCTCTTTGTTATGCAGTAAAAACAAATAGTTTATCTGCCTATCATGTGTAAATTCCAGCTATGACTGGGAACAGATGGAAACGTGAAGTTATGCATTGTGGTTTAGATATGTATTTTCTTACTGACTCTAAAGAGTCTAATGATGAAGTCATTGGCTAATGATAATGTCATAGTCTAAATATAATCTCATTGGCTAACAATAATGTTGTTCACTAAGATAAAGGAGAAGAACAAGTAGAAAAAGGATGGGGGGTAAAGCAGAAAAGGATAGAGGTGGGGGTGATGAACCACATATCCCAGAACAAGTGGTATACTCAGCCACACTCTGCAGTAATGACCCCAACGGCAATACTAAGGAGAATGGCCCATTGACACTCACTGCAGTAACCACTTCACTTCATGGGGCTCATTTCTCCAATGGAACACCATTATCCCTATTTTGCAGAAATCAGTAGTGCAGGGTCCTAGAACACCTGATACATTGACGGCGACTGGCACAATCTGGTAGTAGCCGGCCAGACTTCTGTATTTACTGATTTTTCTCTCCTCCACGTTATGGTTGGCGACACCAGCATTTGCAGCAGATGCTAAAAACATATCCATTGTAAATGAAATTGTTGAATATAAATTTGGCTTCTCTCCTAAGCAACCCAAAGAACTACATAGAAAATCAAGTAATGATTTATAAAGCAACCAACCTGTTGTATCTAAATCTCTGTTGTATTTAAGACATCCAGTCTTTCGTATGTAATTCCTCTGAAATAGATTTCACTGAAGTTCAATTTAAGTTTAGTCTTCCATAAACTTTTGCTTTCCAAGGGGAATAACCTATTTAGAACTTTTATAAGATTTCTAATAAATGCCTGTTATTAAAATTGATGTTTCATGGAAGATTTCATATGAGGTTATTATTATTATTATTATTATTATTATTATTATTATTATACTATGTATAAAACTGTAATGAGTAACTGGATGGAAATAATTTGTTTATTGACTATTGGTCTGCTATGATAGCTATTCCATGTGAAGTGAACGGTGTAGGCATTGCACAAGTCAATATCTCCTATGACATCTATATTTAGAAGTTAACTCATCCATTCTGTTTATGTCAATAAAATGTCTCTACTCTATGAGCAGAAATAAAAAAAAATATTAAAAAAAAAAAATTTAAAAAAACGTGACACTACTACTACTACTACTACTACTGCTGCTGGTAATGATGATGATAATAATAATAAAAATAATAAAAATGGCAGAGGTTTCTGAGTCCTAACAGTCAATAATAATAATAATAATAATAATAATAATAATAATAATCTTTTCTACTATAGACAAAAAGCCTGATATTCTTTTTAGAGGAGGAGGTTAGTGGATTACATGCCCACCCCCCTCTGTGCTTAACTGTTATTTTATTTCATTGAACCTGAAAAGATGAATGGCAAAGTCAACCTAAGCGGAATTTGAACTCAGAATATACATACGGATGAAATGCATTTTGTCCAGCATGCTAATGATTCAGACAGCTTGCCACTTTAATAATAATAATGATGATGATGATGATTTTAAATTTTGGAACAAGGCCAGCAATTTTTTTTTTGTGGGGGTGGGGACCAGTTGATTTTACTAACACCAGTGCTCAACTGGTATTTTATCAACCCTGAAAGGACAAAAGACAAAGTCAACCTTGGCAGAATTTGAACTCAGAGCTTAAAGACAGATGAAATACTGCTGAGCATTTTGCCCAGTGTGCTAACAATTCTGCCAGCTAGCCACCATAATAATAATAATAATAATAATAATAATAATAATAATAATAATAATCCTTTCAGCTTTAGGCACAAGGCCTGAAGTTTTGATGGAGGGGAAAGTCAATTCCATTGATCCCAGTGTATAACTGGTTCTTATTTCATTGGCCCTGAAAATACAAAAGGTAAAGTCAAGAATTTGAAATCAGCACACCATTTCGAGCGTGGCCGTCACCAGTACCGCCTGACTGGCCTTCGTTCCAGTGGCACATAAAAGCACCCACTACAGTCTCTGAGTGGTTGGCGTTAAGAAGGGCATCCAGCTGTAGAAACTGCCAAATCAGATTGGAGCCTGGTGTAGCCATCTGGTTCAGCAGTCCTTGGTCAAATCGTCCAACCCATGCTAGCATGGAAAGCGGACGTTAAACGACGATGATGATGATGAATGTAAAGATGGATGAAATGCCGCTAAGCATTTTGTCCAGCATGCTATTGATGGTAATAATAATAATTTTGCAATAAAGTCTAAAGTTTGAGAGAAGCATCGGATTTTGTTTGACTCCAGTTCTTATTTTGAAAGGTCTGAGGGTGTATCATTTGTGACTGTGTAGTTTCTACTGTAGATATGAATGTATGATATAATTGATGATGGTGCAGTTGTAGTTGATGGTGGGTTGAATATCTGCATGAAATGATTGATGATTTGTTATTGAACAGTAATGTGATGTATAGAACATTAGGTATTTATAAATCACATTCAAATATTTCCTGCAAAAATTAAGGTGTTATTATCTGGAGTAATGCAGAGGTTCAATGGCAAAGTAGTAACCATTTCCTGGGACTGTTATGAATATGTCATCTTTGTTATGTTATATCCTTAGGCAAGGAAACTAGCTGTTTTAGCCTGTGTCTATATTGGAAGTAGTAGTAGTTGTCTGGTGGAGGCGCAATGGCCCAGTGGTTAGGGCAGCAGACTCGCGGTCATAGGATCACGGTTTCGATTCCCAGACCGGGCGTTGTGAGTGTTTATTGAGCGAAAACACCTAAAGCTCCATGAGGCTCCGGCAGGGGATGGTGGCGAACCCTGTTGTACTCTTCCACCACAACTTTCTCTCACTCTTACTTCCCGTTTCTGTTGTGCCTGTAATTCAAAGGGTCAGCCTTGTCACACTGTGTCATGCTGAAGAATATCCCCGAGAACTATGTTAAGGGTACATGTGTCTGTGGATTGCTCAGCCACTTGCATGTTAATTTCACGAGCAGGCTGTTCCGTTGATTGGATCAACTGAAACCCTCGACGTCGTAAGCGATGGAGTGCCAACAACAACAACAGTAGTTGTCCAGTTTTTAGATGATTGGTCAGTGTTTGGGTAGGACAGTCATCTATAAAAGCAACATCTCTACGATTCTTTTTGTGTTTAACCCTTTAGTGTTTAAGCCGGCCATATCTGGCCCTGATATTCTACATGTTTTATATTCAAACTGGTGATATCTAGCCTCTCACACCTAACCTACATTGACATTCTAAAAATAAACAATCACATCATTGAAACCTCAAAGCTATAAGATAATGCATGATTAATTCAAAACAATTTGAGTGAAAAAGTATTACATTTAGCAGAGTAATCTGAACACTAAAGGGTTAAACCTTCATCATCACCATTGATAATAGCTATAATGGTGGTGATTATAATTTTCGATTTAGGTACAAGGCTAGCAGTTTTGAGTGGTGGGGTTTAGTCAATGTCATCAACCTCTGCACTAGACTAGTACTTTTTTTTTTCCATCCTCTCCAGGCTCAATAAAATGTAGTTTGCTTCAGTTGGACTTGAGGGAGTGGACAATCGATGACATTACATTGTGGAGGCGCATGGCTTAGTGGTTAGGGTGTTGGTCTCATGACTGTAAGATTGTGGTCTTGATTCCTGGACTTGGTGATGTGTTATGTTCTTGAGCAAAACACTACAATAAGTTATCCATCTCAATAACAAAGAGCTGAGTAATGTGGGTTTGTTGTTTGTGAGACTTGAAATATTTTTAAATGATTGTAAAGTGTTAACTCGTCTCAGAGAATTTCTGACTAGTCACTACAAAAATGATTATGTTGTTTACTCTCATAATGTGGGAGAGAGAGGAGAGAGTGGATGAGATGACAGACAGAGAGACAGACAGGCAGACAGGTGTGTGTGTGGTGGGGTGTGCATGCATGCGTGCGTGCGTGTGTGTGATAGAGGTAAGATGGAATGATACAAAGATGTGAATAATTCAGTAAGAAAAGTAGGTAAACGTGTATATTTAGTTGGAAACTGAGTTTCAGAGAGAGAGAGGGGGGAGAGGGAGGGAGGGAGGAATAAAGAGAGAGAGGGGGGAGGGGGGATAAAAAGAGAGAGAGAGAGATACAGACAGATAGACAGACAGACATAGTAAAATGCAAGATAGCTGTGAATATTTGATAAGTTAATTCATTGCTGTCTCTGTCTGTTGTGGCTTCATTTTCTCATAATTAGTGATTGTATCAGGTGATTTTCCAACTGAAATTGAACTATTGCTCTGTTAGTCTGTTCTGATAATGATTTACATGTCTTAAACCATAGATTAGTAATCTAATTCTTGTAATAAATCTTGACTTACTAACACGAAAGGCCTGAAACACAATTTGTTAGTAATCTGTTTCCATTCTGAAATGTCTTTTGTGCTGTTTAGTTTTGTTAGTCTTATATCTTTAGAGGATAAACTATCCCATATTTTATCCCTTGGGTTAGCAATTGATTGGGGCTCTCTACTCAAATTGCTGTCAGTCATTAGGAGTCAGATATAATTGTCCACTTCCATTACTCTTTACTCTTTTACTTGTTTCAGTCATTTGACTGTGGCCATGCTGGAGCACCACCTTTAGTTGAGCAAATCAATCCCAGGACTTATTCTTTGGAAGCCTAGTACTTATTCTATCGATCTCTTTTGCAGAACCGCTAAGTTACGGGTACATAAACACACCACCATCGGTTGTCAAGCGATGGTGGGGGGGACAAACACAGACACACAAACACACACACATATATATATATATATATATATATATATATATATATATATATATATATATATATATATATATATATATACACATATATATGACGAGCTTCTTTCAGTTTCCGTCTACCAAATCCACTCACAAGGCTTTGGTCGGCCCGAGGCTATAGTAGAAGACACTTGCCCAAGGTGCCATGCAGTGGGACTGAACCCAGAACCATGTGGTTGGTAAGCAAGCTACTTACCACACAGCCACTCCTGCGCTTCCATGTGTAAACTGTCTCTTAAAGTTAAGTATATTAAAGAGTATGAGAAGAGTGCATGGTAAGGGTAGACATCAGTGATTGATTTCACTGAAATAATTCTTCCTTTCTACAATAAGCTCAAGGCTTGAAATTGTAAGGGAGTGGACAATTGATGACATTACATTGTGGAGGCACATGACTTAGTGGTTAGGGTGTTGGACTCATGACTGTAAGATTGTGGTTTTGATTCCTGGACTTGGTGATGTGTTGTGTTCTTGAGCAAAACACTTCATTTCATGTTGCTCTAGTTCACTCAGCTGGCAAAAGTGAGTATTCCTGCAATGGACCAGCATCCCTTCCAGTGGGGTAGTATATATACCAGAGAATCCGGGAAACTGGTCCTTATATGTCTATATGACTTGTGAAAGAGTTTTGTCCTTTATTCTTAGTTGATTACATTAACCCCAGTACTTAACTGGTACTTATTTTATTAACCCCCAAGAAAGATGAAAAGCAAAGTTGACTTTTGTGGAATTTGAACACAGAATGTAAAGCCAGAAGAAATGCCAGTAAGCATTTTATCTAGTGTGCTAACAATTCTGCCAAGTCACTGACTCAATATTACTGAAATATTGAATATAATTGTACCAACTAAGTCAGATACCTATCCATTACTTGCAGTAGTGTGCTTTAGCTAATAACTCAATATCTATGTTTGAACTAGAATCTGGCGTGTCTAATATTTGTGTTGACTATTCATCGCTGCATACCTTGAAATATTCTTGCTAGATGGTAGGATATCATTTGAGGTGGATTTGGCAAACATTTCTAACATGTAGAACCACGTAGTGGCTCCTTCATTGGCTCGTTTTCTTGCTATCTTTTCAAGGATTAACGTCTAGTTGTAAAAATTTTGAGTGAATAGAATATGATATCTTTAGAATAGACAGCTGCAATAGCTGTTGTAGAGAAAGTAGTTCAACTTTGTATTGTTAATTGCTTTGTCTTTATGAAGAATTTAACTATAAAAGCTAAATGACCTGCATTGAGATGTGTACAATATCTTGTCTAACACAATGAACATCAGTAATCTCTCTTGAAGTTTTCTATTGTTATAGAAACCATTAAATAGTGTCTTCCAGTACCAATTCTTTGAACTTGTTGTTGATTCACCTCTATCCTTTAATCTAATTGCATTAAATTATAGTTAATTATTCTGATCAGTTTAACAATACAGTATATTTATGTTGATCCTTTTGTTGTAATGTGAGGATGACAGGAATCTCCTTATTTTAAAGAGAGATTTAGATTCAGTGTTGTCTACCCTTTCAACCTCTAAGACTGGATCCACAGCAACCACTGCGGCTTGTATTAGGAATCTGAAATTTACTTAATAGCAGAAAAGTAAACTGCAAATAGATGAGATGAGGTCAAAATAGGGTAAATGAAATATACAGTCTCTTATCCTATTCATGAATGAATTCACCCCACTTGTTGCACACTGGGGATGATGGTTTTTAAGGTGAGGGAATGTTAACTGTTAGGATGATTGTGGAGTTGTTTTGTGGAGAGAAGTTAAACGATATATTATAAAGACATTGCAAGGATGAGGGACAGTGTTCTCTTTTCCCCCTCATCTTCACTTCACGCTGTTGCAGTAAAAGTAATGTGAAAGTAATGAGCATCAACTGTCTCGAGTTTTGTGTTGCGTTGACAGGTACTTAACCAAACAATTGACCAGTTCTTACAACCAACTCCATCACATAGCTATCATATATCATTTACACACTAATAGAGACTTAAGAAACATGCTGGAGGTTACTGCCTTAGAACTGTCCCTCAAGTCCCCTCCAGGAATTCAAATGATTGATTATGGGATACACTCATTAATGTCTCATTAACTGGTATAGACCCAAGCTATTGGGTCTAAAGAAGGGGAATGATATAAGTATGGTAACTACATCTGAGAACTGTACTTAACTTTCTGAGTGTTATAATTGAGAGGTTACCCCTATTATGTGGTACTACCCATAACTATTAAGAAGGTAGATAGAAGTTACAAATTTAGATGGGTTAGTCTCCATGTACCACTGTCTACAAAACTACTAATTGCTTCTAAGATAGGCACAAGACCAAAACATTTTGGGAAAGGAGTTAGTTAAATCATCTGCAGCACTTGGCTAGTACTTTATTTCATTGACCCCTACAAAAAGATGACAGGCAAATTTGACTTGTTAGGGATTGAATTTAGAAAGTAAAGGGCTGCAAAGCATTTTGAACGATGCTCTAGTGGTTCTTCTAGTCCACCACACTAATAACAATGATGATAATCCTTTCTACTATAGGCACAAGGTCTGAGATTTGGGGGAGAAGATAGTCGATTATATCGACCCCCAGTACACAGCTGGTACTTAGTCTATCGACCCTGAAAAGATGAAAGGCAAAGTGGACGTTAGTGGAATTTGAACTCGGAACATAAATAGATGAAATGCTGCTTAGCAATTTGGCCTGGTGCGCTTATGATTCTGCAAGCTCACCATCTTACTACTACTACTACTAATAATAATAATAATAATAATAATTATAATTATAATTGTTTCTAGCATAGGTGCAAGGCCTGAACTTTGGAAGAGGAAGATAGTTATATTGACCTCAATACTTGACAAGAAATTTATTTAGTCAGTTCCGGAGGGATAAAAGGCAAAGTTGATCTGGCAGGATTTGAACTCAGAATGTAACGAGTCAGAACAAATATCACAAGGCATTTTTTTTCAACCACTCTAGCAATTCTGCCATTCACTGCCCATTAATAATAATAATAATAATAATAATAATAATAATAATAATAATAATAATAATAATAATAATAATAATAATCATGATGATGATGATGATGATAATAAGTTTGAGAGTTAGAGCTATTGTGAATTGGTTTTGTATCAGGATGATGTTGATTTAATGTTAGAGAAATGTTAACACGCACACACATACACACATGCTCGTGCACGCGCATGCACACACACACACATATTGTTGTGATTATATTTATATATATAGAGCATGTGGGTAATAACCTCTAGAGTATATTTCTTTTGTGTCTTTTATATATTCCATAATTCAGAACAAACGTTGCGTAAGATGGCTTCTTTCCCATAATGCCCCTTGACATTATTGTATGTATCTCTACTGATTATGCTACATCTCCCTCTTTTCAGTTAAACAGAAATATAGCCTTGTTTCTTTGTGTTGCCATAACCATAAATCTTTTCTTCGAAACAATATTGTCACAAAGCAATTCACTTTATCAAAACAACCTATATAAGGCATTTTCAATAAACATTGAACAGGATATGCACTTCCATAGTCTTTTCTTTATGCAGCAGTGTTTTTGTTCCCCTCAACACAATGTTATTTTTACTTTTTTTTAAAAATTTATTCCCCATCCCTTTCTTCATAATGCAAGTCCAGTGTAGTGGATTTAAACTACACATCTTTCAGAGCTTGATCTGGATTTGGTGTTTGCAGTTTCAGGACTGACACTGGAGCATGTTCGTATGGGTTCAGTTGTGCGTCCGATGCACTTAGCTCTGTTCATGGAAATAAGATGGTGTCTGTTTCCGTATTCAGATCCATGAAATATATTTACTTTCAGTGATCTGGACTAGGTGTTTATGATTTCAGGAATGACACTGGAGCGTGTTTGTATGGGTTCAGTTGTGCGTCTGATGCACTTAGCTCTGTTCATGGAAATAAGATGGTGTCTGTTTCTGCATTCAGATCCATGAAACATGTCAGTTCTCTAATGTTTTTGTTCACCACAGTCGAAGTAGCTTTAGTGTCAGCTGCCCTTATCTGATTCATATATGGGAGGAGGCTCCTGACATCAGACACTCAGTGATGCTTGTTGTCTCATCAGTATTTTTCTCCTCTTTCATACTTAATCTTTACTTCTCTCCTCCTTTGGTTTAATTGTAATACTCTTCAAGTGTTGTGTGTCGAATGGTGATGGAAAGGCCAACACTCTTACGCAGTACCAGTATTCCATTACCAATTTAGAGCAACTAAATTCATTCAGAAGTGGTGTTGATATTTATGTTAGCAAAGCAAAGTAAAGACCAGTTGCATTTTTTTAAGGACATATTTTACAGTCTGAATTATAAATTCATCTTTGTTGTTTTTTTTGTTTTTTGGTTATCCTTGGCTGATAGTCATGTGATGAAATCTATTTGTTGTGGCAAAGCAGAGAATGCACCACTCAAAAATTGCTGCCTATTACAAATCACTCATGTCTCAGGCACTAGATGTTACACTAACATTGATCTGAAATGCACTGTAATATCAGTGGTTGTACTGAAGGTGAGATTTGCTGTGTCAGCATATTTCAAGTATTAGACCATCACCAGTATGTATATTTTACTTTTGTATGTAAACAAATCTGCCCCTAACTTCTTTCAGGATCTGTCTAAAACAACGATTCTCAACTATTTTCTATCTAATACCTTTGATACCTATTTTACTCTACTGGACTCTCATAGTCATTCAATGTTTAACAAATCTTATTATATCTTTATATTTAAATAGGTGTTGTAAGAAGTTTGCTTCCCAACCACATGGTTCTGGGTTCAGTCCCACTGCATGGCACCATGGGCAAGTGTCTTCTACTATAACTTTGGGATGAGCAAAGCCGTGTGAGTGGATTTGGTAGATGGAAACTGAATGAAGCCCATTGTGTGTGTGTGTTTGTGTTTGTCCCCCACCAACACCATTTGACAACTGGTGTTGGTGTGCTAATGTCCCTGGAACTTAGTGGTTTGGCAAAAGAGGTTGATAAAAATAAGTACCAGGCATTACAAAAAAATAATAAGCACTAGGGGTCAATAAATTTGGCTAAAATTCTTCAAGGCGATGCCCCAGCATGAAACAAGTAAAAAGATTAAAAAATAAGATAAATTTTATTAGGAACTGTACAAAAGAAAATTGTTAAAACATTTTGTGTATTGTAGAAGTATGACCAATTTATTGCAGATAAATTTTAACTACAAAATCTTATATGGACCCCCAAGGGTCACATAAACCCTAGTTGAGAACCACTGGTCAAGAAGCTCTGTTTCTATATGAGTGGTTCTGCATAGCTTGTATGTATGTTTTCTACTCTTTAGCACTAGGTCATTTAGCCACTGGCTCAAGAGTGGTTGGCACGCAGTTTGTCATGCACACTCACTGCAATTCACCACATCTTGATGATCTTCATGAAGTTTATTGAGGACAGCATTCTTTAAAGCTAAAGGAATGACTAATCTTTTATTCTTTCAGCAAAAATCTCTCATGAACCATTATGAAAGAACACATTCCAGCCAGCCAGCCAGCCAGCACAATTTGAATGTTCCTTCTGCATTGTACTTAGGCTGTCCATGACTGAAGAGTACACATCCATTTTCAAAAGTTATTTCAGTTTTGGGGGGTTTTTTGGGGTTTTTTTTTCAGGTAGGAAACTTATACAAGAAGATTTTCCATCATGTTGTCTACATAGATATTTCGGCTTTCCATGAACTTAGTAACTTTGTATACTGTGTTTGCCTCTATTGGTTGTTCATAACGATATGCTTGCAGTCTACAAGCTTTTTGTGGTCATTTATACATACAGGCATGCCCATTATAGATGCCAGTGCCACATAAAATGGATTCATGCCAGTGTTGCATAAATGCACTCATGGTGGTGACACATAAAAAGCACCCAGCATACTCTGTAAAGTGGTTGGCATTAGGAAGGGCATCCAGCCATAGAAATCATGCCACAACAGACAATTGGAGACTGGACAGCTCCCTGGCTGGACAGCTCCTGTCCAACCCCATGCCAGCATGGAAAACAGACATTAAACAATGATGATGATGAAATACATAGGAATAGCTCAGTCTTATTCAGCAATGTTGGATCCATTTGGGTAAGGCATTTGATTTCTACGTCACCTGAAAGATACACATAAATCCAAGTTTATAAGGCATTATGAGAAAACTTCAAAGTGTCTTTCTTTTGAAATTTAAAAAAAAACTGAAATTTATCAACATGTAAAAGGTTTTAAAACAGACTTGTGAAAATGCATTTTAAATCTGATAAACTTCTTTCTTTCTTTTATTTTTATTTTTTACTATCTTTTTGGTTAGCTGTTTCTGTTAGAGATCAATACGGAGAATTATTTTATTCTTCTCAGGTAAATATTCTGACAATTTCTCTTCATTAAGTTTATTTTAAACCACAACTATCTAATAATAAGTTTCTGTCTTCTCAGAACTATTTTGACAATGTTCAAAATTATCCTTCCCTGATAAAGTTTGGCTCTCATTAAGATTCCATTGTTTCTCTCATTATGGCTCCATCTTCGTCTACTCCTCCACTGGTTAAGATAACAGACTGCTTGCCAAAGCTGCAGATGACATATAATTGCTGCTTCAGAAAAGAATTGTAGTTTAAAGAATCCAAAATAAATTTAATGAATATTTACACCTTTCCTTTGATTTTGTTATTAGTTCATTGTAATTTCTCAGCTAAATTGTATATATCAACTTTACATAGTAGGCCAGCTACTCACAACATCTATGTGTCTCTTCATATTGGTGCTAACAGATGTGTTGGCTGTTTGTTAAATTAAACAAGCTGTGACACGTTGGTCATCTCAGTGTATGTTTATTTCTCTCTCTCTCTCTTTCTCTCTCTCTCTCTCTCTCTCTCTCTCTCTCTCTCTCTCTCTCTCTCTCTTTCAAAATGTTTGAGAACATGGCTGTGTGGTTAAGACACTTGCTTTGCTGCCACTTGATTTGTTTAGAGTTCAGTCCCACTGCATATCACCTTGAGCAAGCGTCTTCTACCATAATCCCAGACTAACCAACACTCTGTGAATGAATTTGGTAGGTGGAAACTGTGGGGAAGCCTGTCATATATATGGCTATATGTGTGTGTGTGTTTGTATCTGTGTTAGCCCCCTCTTCATCATTTGACCACTGGCATTGATTTATTTACATCCCCCATGATGTACCCTTCAAGATGGTGATCCAGTATGGTTGCAGTCTAGTGACTGAAACAGATAAAAGATACCCCTCATCTATTCATCTTTATTTTCGTAAACCAGAAACACCTGTAAATTAGCACTCTTCCTGCACAAAACCAGAAACAGCTGTAAATTAGCACAATTTCTGCACCAAAACCCGAAACAGCTGTAAATTAGCACACTTCCTGCACAAAGCCAGAAACAGCTGTAAATTACTACACATTCTGCACAAAATCAGAAACACCTATAAATTAGCACACTTCCTGCACAAAACCAGAATCGGCTGTAAATTACTATTCTTCCTGCACACACCATACATTACATAGCAAATAATACAAGAAATGTTAAATGGATTGTTTGGGCCTTGGTTATTTTTAGAAAGCATGTTTAAAATGCTATAAGCTGGTTACAAGACAAAAGTGAAGACATTTCAGAGGTTTCCCTCCAAGCCAATTAATTTGGTAACCTTGCAGAAGCTAACTTCTTCCTGCTGAAATAGTTTCAAAGACAAGAAGTAACATTTTGTACTTTACTACTTTGTTTTATACTTAAGTCTTTTTTTATTTATTTATTGCAGTCTGTCAATTTCCTTTGCCCAGTTTAGTGAAAGCTTGTCTTATCCTCTTAAATCTTTGAGCTTGTTAAACTTGTCTGCACCTTTTACAGCTGATTTATTCCTGTTAAAAGCAACTGTGTATTTATCACTGTTTTGGTTGGTATCACTTACCTTCATCTTAATTTAAGCTACAGTTTGTTTATTGCTCGTTTTATATTTAGGCTGGTTTGTATGGTGCTTTGAGGAGCACTTTAAACTGTTATTGTATTGTTGCTGTTTTATTTTAAATAGATAATGTGGATTACAGTGTGGAGGGGAAAAAATATCAAGATATTTTTAATTTATTGTTCCTCTAAGTTAAGCTCACCAAACCAAAAATAAGTGACTTGACAAATCTTAGATGTTGCCATCAAACTATTGCAGTTATTGATTTTTGTTCCAGTTTAGCATATCATCACTTTTAGATAACAGACTTTTTATTTATTTATTTTTTTTTTATTTTAGACTGACCTTTTTTTATTATGTATTTCAATGCTGACCTTCTTTCACTTCAGTGGTGAATGTGGTAGAATGATGGTGGTGGTAGTGGTGTTGAGTTCCATTAAGCTATCTCACCTTTCTATTGCCTGTGGCATCACCAAAATGAAGGACCATCAAAAAAAAAAACAAAAAAACAGTCTGTTAAATGTTTAAATATTAATGGAATAATCTAAAAAATTAAATAGTATTTCATGAAGAGGTAATTCTTTCATATATATATAGATATGTATAATATATCTATTTATCTATGTCTGTCTGTATCTGTACATATGTGTATGTACAGATGTGTATATATATATATATATATATATATATATGTGTGTATATCTCTGTATATACAGTCGTGGCCAAAAGTTTGGAACATTTTTTAAAATTAAAATTGTTACACCCAAGTACAATTTGATTCAAATGTATACAACATAGAGATATACTTACCAAATAACTGATCCAATGGTCCAGTTCTAATTTCCAGACCTGTGCTCCAAACTATTGGCCAAGTAATAATATATTGCAAAGTAAATATAACTTTGGGCAATTAATATAAAAATTCTAATTTTCATATCTTTGTTCCAAACTTTTGGCCACAACCCTATGTGTGTGTTAGGGAGTTGAACTTATGACCACGAAATCATGGGTTTGACTCATGGACCAGGTGATGTGTTGTGGCCTTCAGCAAAATATTTAATCTCCTGTTGCTCTGCAATCACTTCATCTGATGTGTGGCACACCGTGCACCTTTGCAAGCGATGTCAGTTTGATGGAGAGAGTAAACTTACATGCAGCACAAACATATCACCATCATCATCATTTAATGTCTGTTTTCCATGTTAGTATGGGTCGGCTGGTGCTTTTACACAGCACTTTACAGACTGGATACTTTTACACAGCACTGGCACAGGTGCATTTATGCAGCACTGGTATGGGTGCTTTTTACATGGCACCAGCACCCATGAGTCTGCAAAGTTAGGAATGCTCAGCTGGAGACGTATCCAAGGAACAAACCTGTATGCAAGGACAACCACACTTTTACTTAGCTTGATATGTCTCTTCAAGCACAGCAAACCACCTGGAGCCCTCAGTCCCCTGTCAGCCCCTCATGAACCCCAACATCCATAGATCCTTTCTCATCGCATAAATCCTCTGTGCAAATCGTTCAGCAGGAAATGGCAGAGCTGTCTTTCTCAGACCAAGAGACTAGTGTGCGTGCCTGCATGTAAATGTTTTTAATCTTGTGTTTTTAAAGCCAAAACAAATGCAATTTATAAAAAATAATACAAGCCAATGGTTTGTACTTTTACCTTGCATTTCAATATTTCACAGTTAGGACCCCTTCTTTAGGAAATCTTCAGGTATGTAGACCAGTTAGAACTGGTCCATAAGGATACAAACCATTGACTTGTATTACTTCTTATAACTCACATTGTTTTCGCTTAACAATATTTTTAAAATTAAAAACATTTATCAGTAATAGACAATGCTTCATGCAAACTATGATACTCTAACACACACACACACACACATAAAAAAAACATATTTTCTAAAAGTTACAAAATCTTCCAAACTTTATGTAGTCACATTTTGAGACCTATTTTAACTGACATAATTTGTTGTCAGTTTTACAATCTTAGTGACAACCATTTTTTAAAAATCTCATTCCTCGTAAATTTTTAAAAAAGAATTTTTCTGTGTGATGGGCATAGTGAATTATTGTTATTGTAATTCATCAGACATATCTCATTTCATATATGTATTTGTACACATTCACATACACATGGGTATATCTGTAGAAAGAGGGAGGAAGTTAACATGTTATATAAATTGTGTGTATGTGTGTAAAAGAGAGAGATAGTCAATCTGTGTATTATATAAATTGTGTGTGTATGTGTGTAGAGAGAGAGAGCATGAGAGAATCAACACGTTATATATATGTATTTATTTATGTGTGTATGTATGTCTTTCCTTTCCCCTGAGAATGATATAATACATCTGTTTTGTTGTTCATTTAATTGTTGTAAGAGAATGTTTCACAATATTTCAAATTTAAATTATTATTGTTTTTTTTTTCTTTGTCATGTTTTATTTAATATTCATATGAATTATGTAGTACCATTGTTGTTGTTTTATTTCAAGTCAGATCTCATTCCATTTCTGACAGACTGGTATAATGCTTTATAGGATACCAAAAGTAGTAAATTATGAAGAATACATGAACATATTTCATGGGAATGCTTTAGAAGATTTCAGATTAATCTGCAGCTGATGTCATTTATTAAGTCAGGCAATGCGAAAACTTTCTGAATCCCAGATATTAAAATACATGTGATTGAATTTAAAATTCAAAAAGTAAAATGATATAATGATATAAACCAGTCATTATCTTTAAACAAAAATGTGAACGAACAAGCGAGGAATATTATAATGTTATATTTAATAAATCAGTAATAATGATAATGGAGCTGAAGAGAAAATGAACAAGCATGGTGTTTTTTGATTATTTTTTATGAACAATTATTGTCAATAAAGATTTATATGAATATTATTTATATATTTTTTTTTTTTAATATTTCTTGTAAAATTTAATGAAATTCAGTTATTTGAGTCAATTTGTCTGTGAAGACAATTTCTGGTCAGCGAAGGATAAAATTTGACAAATCTGCATTGAGAAACTGTTACATCTTGCCTTGGGTATCAATATTCTCGCTGTGTAGACTCATTATTTTGCTTTCATGTGATTCTAATAGCCAGAAACATTGCCAAACCAAGTTGGAAATCACTTGGATTCCACTGCTCATTGAACATTCTCGTTAATTACCTAATCTGAAGTATAATTAGGAACATCCTTTAACACACGCATGCATGTTTTGTGTTGTGTTTGCATATGTGTATGTATCTAAATGTGTGTGTGGCATATGTGTGTTTGTATGTGTTTACATGTGTGTGGTGTGGTTGGTACATTTATGTGGTATGTTTCTTTTGTGTCATGTGTTTGCAGGGCTTGCATTTTGGTTTGCATGCGTGTGATGTAGTTTGTATATGTTTGCGTATAGTTTGGTAAATGTATGTGTAGAGCATGTCATTTATGTATTTGTCTATGTTCTCTTTGTGTGTATGTATATGTGTGAATATGTGTATATATATGTGTGTGTCTGTTGTCTGTGTGTCTGTAAGTAAACGACTAATACTATCAGTGCTACAAAGGTCTTCATCTCTACACTGATTAAGGAAGTAAAACTATTCAACACATTTACTGGTGCAGAATTATCTTCTCATCAATCGCTCTATTCCGCTTTTGCAATTATCATCAAAACACTGCTGGATATCTGAAGCATCTCAGCTGTCTTCAGCCAACTGACGACCACTATCATCACTGCCCCAACCACAGCCAATGTGATAATACTGCCACCACCAACACCACTACCCTCACCATTGCCCTCATTGCAAAATGCACACAACCATTTTGTTACTTTAAATATTATATTAATAAATGCTTTTTCTCCCTCTCCTTCTCTTTTGTGTCTGTAGTGGTTGAAATTATTATCTCTTACAATCAAGATACTAATATGGTATTTCTGGTTCACTATACTTTACCTACCTAACACTAGCTCTTCTATGGGAACCAATACAATGTTAATAGTAGGATATAAAGGACATCTATCTGTCTATGCTATTTATTCATAAGGTGATAATTTAGTTCCTATTAACATAAGTGGAAGTGCATGGCTTAGTGGTTAGGGTGTTGGACTCATAATTGTAAGACTGTGGTTTCAGTTCCTTAAGCAGGTTATGCATTGTGTTCTTGAGCAAAGCACTTTATTTCACATTGCTCCAGTCCACTCAGCCGGCAAAATGAGTAATCCCGCAACGGGCCAGCATCCCATCCAGTGGAGAATATATATGCCACAGAATCTGGGACACTGGCCTGAGCCTTTAGCTCTGGAAGGACCTCTCATTGCTTTTACTTTTTTAATCCTATTAACATAAAGCATTGTGCTGTTCAAGAGAATGGGGATTAATAGATTTTGCCACATTGTTTTTAGAATTTCTATTCAGTCCATATTCTTTTATTATCCTTGAATAGAACCAACACTAGTTCACCTGTTGCTATTGTTGTTTAGCCCAGGTCAGCTCTGGTTGAGCCAACCTGTTATCAAAACTGTTCCAGCCATGAACATCCTATTTTCTGTGTATCTTGAACTAAATTGCTCAAAGCGTACTTTCGTTCAATATTTTTTGTCTTTTAACCCTTTGCCATTCAGATTATTTTAACAATTGTAATGCTTATTTATTCACATTGTTTTGAATTAATCAGGCATTACCTTGTAGCTTCAGAATTTTGATGATTGATTGTTTATTTTTAGAGTGACATTGTAGGGTAGGCGTGATTGACCAGATCTGGCCCGTTTGAACATAAAACTGGTAGAATATTTGGACCAGATATGGATGGTTTAAATGCTAAAGGCTTAAACAATAATGTACAACACGTGGGAGATTTGCCTGCTATTTCTAGCAAATTGAGTGATCACATAAACACTTCCTGAAAGTGTCATGCTATCATAATTTCTTTGAAGTCAAAGGACTAGACTTATGTATCACAATGTTAACTAAGTCCTATAACTCACCATGGAACACTATTCAATGGTAGTAACTATCTAGATATCTTAAAAACTTCGCAGTTGGGACTTAGACAAATTGGGCAATGACTTTTTTTATTTACATTTTGACTTTATATGCCTTTGTTTCTTAATTCACGATTCTCCTTCTTCACAGTTGAACCCAAAAATTGCATACAACACTATAATGATCAGTGATATCAAATCTACTAACTTGGAGCCGCACAATTAAGTTGTGTAGGGAATGGGAAGTCAGCCTGTTTGTAAGTTCATACAGTCTATAGTGTTATGTCCTAAGCAGTGGAGGAATAAAAGTTCTCAGAGTCTTAGGGATCAAAAACATTTTTGATACTCTTTCCCCCATTTTAATTAACAGATGTAATAGGCCATAGAAAATTTTGTACCCTGCTCATGCCTGTTTGTGATGGGGTGAAGCCTGCCTGCCCCCTCTACACCCACATGGCATGTTACACTTCTGGCCCCAAGATACAATTATTCACTAGTACTGTGTCTAATTAATTAATAGACATGAAAGTCCAGAGAAAATTTTGTCTCCCTCTCATACCTATCTTAGATGAGGTGGCAACTACCCTTCTCCCTCACCTATGACAGGTTAAATATCTGGCCCTACGGTACAATATTCATTAATACTCTAATTAGAAAACGTCATGTGCAATATGCAATTCAACTAGTGTAGAACAGGAAACTA
Organism: Octopus bimaculoides; assembly: GCF_046866305.1. NCBI lineage: Eukaryota > Metazoa > Mollusca > Cephalopoda > Octopoda > Octopodidae > Octopus > Octopus bimaculoides. The sequence continues at coordinate 128,979,603 of NC_142931.1, forward strand.
ATATAGCAGGTTTATCAAATTGATTAACTGTAATCACAAATTTGAGATGATGGACATTGTCAAGATAGATCATAATGCTAGTGGTGATGATGGTAGTGGTTGTGTCATGATTGTGATTATAAGGAAGATGTTACTGCAGATATGTTGAGATTTCGGTATCGATATATGATACAATTATGTTAAAATTTTTGTTTGTACGACGAAGAGAAGCCCTCTATCGGATATCCTTCAGTAGCATGACCACAAAATCAGCATCATAATATTGATTGTTTTCTGTTCTGTCCCCTTCCCTCTCCAGTTTTTTCTTTCTCAGATGAAGGGTTTTGCTCAAAAGGTCAGGATTCTTAACTTCCAAATTTATTCCATGCTTACCAAATTTATGAACTTTACTGAATAATTTTTGCCAAAGCAGCAGACCATCACAAGTTTCCTTGGGCTGTTTTTTTTTTCTCTTTTTTTTTTCTTTCTTTTTCTTTAAATATCAGTTTTAGTTGATTTAAACTGTCATCAAATTTATTTTTTAGTTTGTATGGTTCGCTAACAATGCACTGACATGAACAGCTATAATTATGTACAATGTTTTCTCCATAACATTTTCTGATAATCACAGGCAGAGCATCATCTTTATTGATTTTTTTTTTTTTTTAAGTAACACGTGCACACGTGCACACACATGCACGCACAAAATATCTTGTGGGCGTTTTCTTCTGATTGATGAATATTGGAATATGGTAAGGAAAGCTTTTTTTTTTTTTTTTACAGAGTTCTTGAAAATAAATTAGCTGGCTAAATGGTGAAACACTTCAATAATAATTCCTATTGCAATCAAAACTAATTTGTTCACAAAATCATTGAAAATATTTGAACAGATAGATGGATAGATAAGTAGGTAGATAGATAGATAGGTAGATAGATAGATAGATAGAGAGAGAGAGAGAGAGAGAGAGAGAGAGAGAGAGAAAGAGAAAGAGAGAGAGAGAATAACTACTACATAGTGTAGAAATTTGACTAGCAGCCATTTTTATGATTTGGGAATAAAGATGAATTTATTATTGTTGTTCTTGTGGACACTTATAAACTACAGCAGCTTCTTTATGACTGGAGGAAACTGTTAGAATAGTCAGGTGATTATCATTCTTTTGATAATTATTGTTATTGTCATCTTCAACATTTTTAGGAGAGTTATTATAATTGTCACCATCATCATCCTCTTTATCATTTATTATTGCTTACACCTATGGCTGTAAGCATTTCCATTTGTGATAACTGCTTGTCTTTTTCTTTTCATTTTTGTAAGCATGTTGAATAGGATTTTTAAAAATTACCTATTTTGCCTCAAAATATTTATCAGCACTAACTACTCCAGTTTTGTAGTCTATTGTACTGTCATCTGCCAATTATCTCATGCCTATACCACTATCTCCTGCCTCATGTATTGTTACCATCCACTACCTTGACGTACCCATGCTTCCATCATCCACCTCAATTCTAGTTGCTACCTTCTACTGTAGATACAACACTAATTCTCTAATAGCTATCACCAACTACCATCATGTACCCATTGCTCTAACTACCACCCACAACTGTCACATGTCCTTTCTTCTGCCATCAACTACACTTATTCTAGCTCCCTACATCATCTACCTTTCCTTTAGCTACTGTTTTATTACCATCATATGTCCAACTCATCATCATCTTCCCATGTTTCTTCCCAAGTGCTATTCACTGCTGTCACTTATCCATTCTACCATCAGCTGAAGCTACTATCCACTACCATCACACAACTAAGGAATTAAAGTCATTTAACTCTTTAGCATTCAGATTAATATGTCAAATGTAATACTTCTTTATCCATGTAGTTTTGAATTAATCGTGTTGCTTTGAGATTTCAATGATATGACTGTCTATTTTCATAATGACATTGCAAGCCAATGTGAGAGGCCGGAGTTGGCCAGTTTGAACATTAAGCAAATAGAATATTTGGGCCAGATATGGTCAGTTTAAATACTAAAGGTTTAAAGTCTTAAGACAGATTGAGCATGAATCCTACATTCAATGTTCACCATTGTGTCATTCTAAAAAATTAACAAAGGAATGTTTCTGCATATATGTGGTTAGTTATGGAATATATTTTGTACAGGCATTGTCACATTGTGGGGAGTGTTGCATTCATGAAAATCTCTTGTTGGGATTGAATTTCATAACATGAAGTTTGTATTTTTTTATACATGGCTCCAGTAGGGGTTGGCATGGCTGTATGGTTGAGAACATACAACCTCAGGCTGACAAAAGCCTGATGAATGATTGGGTAGACAGAAAATGAAGAAAGTCTTCTGTGTGTGTGTTTATATATAGGCACAAGTGTGGCTCTGTGGTATGAAGCTTGCTTCCCAACCACATGGTTCTGGGTTCAGTCCTACTGTGTGGCACCTTGGGCAAGGGACTTCCACTATAGCCTCAGGCTGACCAAAGCCTTGTGAATGGATTTGGTAGATGGAAACTGAAAGAAGCCTGTTGTGTGTGTGTGTGTGTGTGTGTGTGTGTGTGTGTCCTGGAGTAGCCACCTATACTAAGCACTAGTATTTACTGCGCCAATGAAGGAACTTCTTTACAGTTGCTCAACCTGCTAAAAATAACAATCAAATCTTCTGAAAATGACACCCTTTTACAAGGAGGGGAGGGACATTGGATAATATAATCTTGGGTATGTCCCCACCTCACCCCAGAATGGCATGATTGCAACTGGAATATCTTTGACTATAGTTCTAATTGATCAAGGCTTGCTAAATAGCTAAACTACAAGAACTAATAGCAAACAATCTGTAAGAAATGATGTTACTATGTAACTTTGTCGCTCAATATACTTCTATTATATTTCATTTTATTTCTGTAAAACTAATTTTCTCTTGCATATAACTCTAATATGTGGACATGTTGAATTGAGTAAGGTCACATATTATCTAAATAATTTGATAACGAAAGAAAAGAAAGTATAAGATTTCTTTTTACTTGGTAATTGTCTAGAAACAAATTGACTTTTTAGCTTCAGTAGTTTCTGAGATACAAGAGTAAGCTATCAAACATAAAACCTAGCAGATACTGTGGTAAGTAATGTTTTGGCTGTTGGATATGATTGTTAGGGGAATTGATGATAGTGATGCACTGGACAGGGGTTGTTTGGAAAGATGATGTAGTGTACAGCCTTGTGCCAACATGGAAATTATAACAAATGATGATAATGATGGAAATGGCAGCAACTATGATGATTCTAGTTTGCAGACAAGTTAAAAGTGATGTCACATATCGGTTGAGTAATGTAATCACATTGTTCTGTTGTCATGCAATTATGTGTTGAAATTCAACTGACATCTTGTTTTAAATTCTCAACTGATTGGAAGAGATAAAGTTCAGTGAGCATCAGCAATATTTCAAGAACCCTTTATGTCCTGCCTGCCTTTCACATATTAAACCATTTTATAGCAAGTCATCTGTTCTTGTAAGACCGCCAATAAAACAGCTTCAGAAATTGTTCATTTGTCTGCAGAAATCTCATTAAGAATATGACAATGAGAATCATTTAAATTTGACAGTATTATAAAGTGTTCTGGGTCCTCCCTCTTTCTCTCTTTGAATAGATTGTCTTGTTTCTAATTTGTTTCATCGTCATTTTAATTTTCTTTTATGAATTGCTATAATTTTTCTTCTATAAATATTTTGAATACTAGCACAAGACCCCATGACATAAAAGGAAATAATCATAGCTAATTGGATTGACCTGAGTACATGATTCGTATGTATTCATTATTGCTAAAAAGATGAATGACAACTTCAACTCTTATGTGATTTTAACCAGGACATATTTATTCCATTGATACAATGTTATAGTTCATGTTTACACCATCAGCACTGTATTGTATAACTTTTCTGTTGCATTTTCATTGCTAACACTGTCTAGTATCATAATCTTTGGCTATGATAGTATTAATGTCATGTGCTTATCATGCTTATGCCATGTTTCATTATCATCTCCTTTAAACTGAGAAGATTCCATATCAGAACAGTAAGCCATTTAACCAGTCACCTGTTTCTAGACAATCAAGATGTCCATTAATGCATTTCACTAATGGTCAATTCAGTCGTTTAAGGTAGCTTCACTTTCACTGATTGCATATGAATTCATCCACCCATTAATCCATAGGTCTTGACCGTAACCACTTGATCTTTCCCTGTAATCTGTGAAAACTAAATATAAACTAGCAGGCAACTAGATAGCAGCAACACATTTCTAAGTTTTGTTTGTTTCCACTGAGACTATGCTTTAAAGGTTGGTATGTTTGAAATCAATATATAAATCAGAAGACTGTCATGTCTAAATGGCAATGAACCACAGATCAACTGATGACAGAAGTGTTATTTACAGTCTTCAAATAGAGAGTCTCATCTCATGTACAGTTTGTTTTTAAACCTTTGACTTGGCAGTAAATAGTTGTTGCTGTTGTTTAATTTGTTTTTGCAGTACATTCAATTGTATCAATCTCAGTCCTTGTCTGATATTTATTCTATTAATTCTCGGAAGGTTAAGTTGACTCTGGTGGGATTTGAACTCAGAATAGAAAGAAATGTAGCTAAATATTGTTAGACATTTTGTTCAATTCTCTACTGATTCTCCCATCTGCAACTCTAATAATGACAATTTCTTTTATTAACACTGTACTAATAGCAGAGGAATATCAATTACAAGGATACTTTACAAAGACAATGGATTTTTTTTATATCAAGTATGATGATGATGATGATGGTGGTGGTGGTTCATGAAAATCTTTGCAAAAAAAAAAAAAAAGATCTACAATAAAATATTCATCATAAGATAGTTCCTCTAAAGAAACAGCCACATGAGGCCAATCAAAGAAGCTCACAGATTCTGGATTATCCTGATTATCATGGGGCTTTAAAATAATAATGCTAAATACTGCTATTGAACAAATCTTGTTTGTACATGGTCATTAATCATTCTCAATGTTGCCTGAAGAATTACACCCTGTGTCTTTTGTTTATTTCTTGTCTCAGAGATCATTCTTCCAACTGTCATCGTTTCTTGGTATTGTCGTCTTTGTCAGCTCCTTTGTTCAACTTCAAATTAGAATAATTAGTAGAAGATGTCACCTAATCAATTGTGTGCTTCTCTCTCTCTCTCTCTCTCTCTCTCTCAGTCATTGAACTGTGGCCACTGCCTTGAAGGGTTTTAGCCAAACAAATTGGTCCCAGTACTTATTTCTAAGTCTGGTGCTTATTCTATCAGTTTTTTTGTCAAACTGCTAAGTTACATAGACATAAGCAAAATAAACAAACCATCACAGGTTGTCAAGTGGTGGCAGGAGACAAACACATACACACACACACACACACACTCAACAGGCTTCCACACAGTTTCTATCTACCATATTCACTCATAAGCAATTGGTCATTTTGGAGCTATTGTAGAAAACACTTGCCCAAGGCGTTGTACAGTGGAACTGAACCTGACACCATGTGGTTGCCTAGCAATCTTCTTAACCACTCAGCTGTACCTGAGTATAATCACTGCCTACTCAAAAATGTTTTGTTTTTGTTTTGTTGTTCTTTTTTGTGGAGAAGGATATTAGGAGAAGTCTACTTCTATGTAAAACACCTGCTCCCACCTTCCACCCCACTCCATCCCAGCATTCTTCTTGTCATCTCTAAGAAATAGTTGTTATGCAAGCTTGACATATAATATGTCAGTAACTTTTGGTTACAATCTTCAGAGTTGACACCAATTAGAGATGATAGCATCTGGAATATATTTTGATTGCTCCCTTTGTGCATGTGCAGAAGAGTTAGAAGAGGGCGGGTGAGGTCTTATCACAAGATGCTCTTTCTCTTGAAACAGACAGTGAGGAACCACGGCTAGTGGTGAGATGCTGTGCTGAAACAGACCTGTCCGACTCATGCTAACAACTACAGGTCAACAGATGGAATCTGTTAAGTTTGATGTTGTGATCTGTCATTAAATTAATTGCTCTGTTCTGACATTACATTAAGAGTAGTTACCAAATATAAATTGATGTTTCTGTTAAACAACCTCCCTGCAATTTCTGTCCTATGTACACAGCTTGCTAAATTGTCTACAACACAATATTTTATTCATTGCTTACTTCTATATTTTGCATGGCATGCCATATTGTCTATGGCCATTCTAACAATCTACTATCTTACATCTTGTTATTTCTCTCCTCCCTCTCTCTCTCTCCCCCTCTCCTTCCAATATTTACATGCTTTTATTAATAGCTTTATCTGCTTTGAGTTCTACAGTTAAAAATGAATTATTCCATGCCTCTTAAATTTTCTGAATTGCCATGATGGTGATTTTTATAGGGGAAAGGTTGACAGTGAGTTTGAAGTTTTGGCTCATTTGATGTCATCAGCCTGAAGCTTTGAAGTCACCGTTAAGCTTTTCTTTGTAAAAATTAATGAAAAATGTTCTCAGCTAGAAACATATTGAGTAATCCTTCAGTTTATTGCTAAATTAGTTTTATAGCTAACTTGATATAAAAACAAACATTAATATATATTTATGTGTGTGTGTGTGTGTGTGTGTGTGTGTAGGCACAGGTGTAGGTGTGTGGTAAGAAGTTACCTTCTCGTGGTTTCAGGTTCATCTCACTGTGTTGCACCATGGGCAAGTGTCTTCTGCAATAGCCCTGATTTGACCAAAGCCTTTTGAGTGGTAGATGGAAGCTGAAAGAAGCCTGTTGTATATATATATATATATATATATATATATATATATATATATATATATATATATATATATATATATATATATATACACATAGAGAGAGAGAGAGAGAGAGAGATTCAGATAAATATGGTACTTAAGTTGAGGCACCAGAATTTAGTAGGGTATTAACCATACAATTTCAAAGTAAGGTGATTAAAATTAAAAGAAGCAACACTGATATCCTCTGGATATCCTTGTTGCTTATTTTGATTACATATATATATATATATATATATATATATACACACACACACACACACACAATATTTAACATCTGTTTTCCATGCTAAATGTTGATGATAATGATATATATGTATTTGCAATATTGCATGTGTGTGTGTGTGTGTGTTACTATTGCCTTGCTTTGACTTTGCATGATACTTGTGAGTTCCAGTCATACAAGTGGTGTCTTTCATTTCCAATCCTCCATGATATCCATGTCTTGATCATAGGGAAATATTACACTGCTTGGAAACAGGTGAAGGTTGGTGACAGGAGAGGCATCCAACTGTAGAAAATCTACTTCAACAAATTCCATGTAACCCATTTGAGCATAGAAAAGTAGATGTTAAATAATGATGATGATGATGATGATGTGTTTGTGTGTGATGCTGCAACTGGCTTAATTCAAAAGAACCCCTCCTTGATCATTCATTCTGATAGAAACAACAACCATATGTTCTTCAAATTACACTCTTACCAATTTAAAATTAGATAATATTGTCCTAGGTTGCCAAAAAGATGAGACATTGCAGATCCTACATTGAGTTTTTATGTCTTTTACTGCAGTCATTTGGTGCAGTAAAATACTGATGCACTTGTCTTATAAAAATGTGATCACAAAAAGCAAAAAAAATACAAACCAAGTGTTAATTTATACCTGGCACTTGCTTAACATTCCTATGAATTTTCTGTGTTCTGAGTTTAGAAGATAAGCAAGTATATCCATTGATAAATTCTAGTTTAGTTTTGCTCTATAGTATGGTCACAATATGACTGTAAGTGCCAGCTTCAGTTTGTAGCATCATGTAGGTGGGAATAGATTTAGTTGTGTGTTTTGGAGGCTGTACAGATTTGACTGACCAGTACAGTGGAAACAAGTACTGCTAATTCACACTAAAATGATTTGCTGCAAGCTTCTTTATCGCAAAACCATGTCTGCACCCATAGGGATATACGATGGGGTAAAAGCCTGAAAAGTTTCTGGCTTTGGGTAAAAGAAAATAGAGGAGGATCAGTTAATCATAATTTTATTCAACATATTCCCCTCTCAGATTCACATACTTATATCAGCAGTCTTTCAGTCTTTCTAAGCTTTGTAAAAGAACTTGGAAGGTTGGGCCCTCCAACCAGGCCTTTCATGATACCCTTAAAGCCAGGAACTTTTCAGCACCCCCTCCTATGTAGTAGCAACAGTTACAACAACCACAACCACTACCAGTAGTGGCTCAGCAGCAGCGGTTGCTATGTGGTTCCTATTAACACTAACAGCCTGATTGGACCTGGCTAATGTAAAATGTAGATTCTCAAGAAATGGGTGATGTTTGGCAAAAAGTAATGCAAAGTGGTTTAATTAGCAAAATAAGTTTTAGTTTTTTGGCTGTGAGGGAAAAGCGAAAAGTGACATTTTATACAGGGCCCTTCATGGAGATGAAATATAAATCGTTGATGGGGATGGCTAAATAAACTGGGGCTATAGAGGTGATGCAAGAATGAAGATGAGCTAAAAGAGAAGACAGAAGTAACAAATATTTGTTGCAAGGGGCAGTGGTCAGAGTAAGGAGAATATGAAAGGAGCATCAATAGATTTTGAAAAAATGTTGAGTGAACAGTAAGAGGTAGTGATATAGAAACACAGAACACACATTTACATGTGTGTGTGTGTGTGTGTGTGTGTGTGTGTGTGTGTGTGTGTGTGACTAGTATATGTTTCCTCAAAATATATTTAATGGTTGAAGTATTCACTCTACCATTAAAATATTGATTTCTAACATCAACTCCAGGCCATATCTACCATTAAATATGCTGAAACGGTTTAATGGTACCACAGATATCTCATTTATTGTTTTACTCTATAATCTGTGACAAACTAACTCCCCTGAAGCGTTAATCAAATTATTTTCTTCCACTGGTTTCATTTTATCTGATAAATTTTATTACATAAAAGAATACTACAAACACACACACACACACACACACACCATATGTGCAGCCCCTAAGGATAAGGACTTCTGCTGTGATTTTGTGGTGATGAAGCTCTGCTGTGTTGATTAGTGCAGAAAATAGTCAGTACTTAGCATGGAAAGTATAGTGATTAGGTAAGGTTCATAATACAAATATTAATAAATAAATAAGTTGTATGAAAGATGTGACTGAAGGGAGTAATTACATGTTAATGTAATGTACTCTGTGAAAAGGGACCAATAGTCTCTGAGAGGAAGGAAGTGTTGGTGCAGTTAAGATAAAATAGTATGTGGCCATAAGGATGAGCTTCTTAATTTATTGAATAAAACATGTTTTTATTCTTTCTGGAGATTTATTCTTTGTTGAGAAATAATTATAAAATATGACAGTGATGATTGTGAACTTGTGAGTTCAGTAATGATTGTGAACTTGTTAAACCATATTTACCAATATAATTTATTATATTATTCCTTTACTTGTTTCATTCATTTGGATGGGGTCATGCTGGAGCACCTTCTTGAAGGATTTTAGTTGAACAATTCGATCCCCAGGACTTATTATTTTAAAGCCTAGTATTTATTCTATTTGCCTTTTTTGTTGAATCACTAAGTTACGGGGACGAAAACACACCAACACCAGTTGTTAAGTGATGATAGTGGTGGGGGACAAACATAGACACAGACACACTCACATAAATACACACAAACACAGATATATATATATATATATATATATATATATATATATATATATATATATATATATACATATATATGACGGGCTTCTTTCAGTTTCTGTCTACCAAATCCACTCAAGGCTTTGGTCAGCCCAAGGCTATAGTAAAAGACACTTGCCCAAGGTACCATGCAATAGGACTGAACCCAGACCCATGTGGTTGGGGAAGCAAGCTTCTTACCACACAGCCATGCCTGCGCCTGTATATAATATGTTTGGAGATTATGTAGCATCGCTTCCACCCCTGCTATTTCTTCTCTTAGGCCACAGACATGTTCAGTCAGAGTAGTCGAGACAGCTACTTCAGTTTGCTATTTTATGCCACTATCAGATTGTCCAAATATTTTCCTTCCATCCATTCAACAATCAAAGGAAACTGCCATCAGTTCACTTTCTCTTCCTGTCTCGACACCACCACCACCACCACCACCACCACCACCATTCAATCATCCAGTTCCATTCTGTCTTTGATCAATCCTTGTTTCCTACCTACCCGTCCCAACCCCCATCACTCCCCACTGCCCTTAACAGCAATAACCAGAGCTAATTGAAGATTTTCACATCCTCCAGAGAGAAGAATAAGCTGCAGTTCCATTAAAAACAATTCAGCAAATCCTTATCTTCTTTGCAGACATGCAACATTTTCTGCTAGATTTTTATCTTACATGTTATATTATTTATATATTACACACACACACACACACACACACACACACACACACACACACACACACACACACACACACAACCTCTGTGCATTAGCATACACACAACAAGCATACAGTCTCAAATTCATATACACTCAACATCACAGTTTTTGTATGTATGTGCATACATCATTTTAAAGCCACATTTGCGCACACTTGCACATACACTCTGTTTCACACACACACACACACACACACACACACACACACACACACTTATGCACATATGTACAGACTCTTTACCTTGTGTTTGAATCAGATCCATTATATAAGTAAAATATTTAATATTTCTGTATCTTCTAGTCAACACATTATATATTTGTAGTAAGAAAAATAAAAATTCTGTTATCATGCAGCAAGGGTCCCCCAAACTTTTTAGAACATCAATCCCTTCATGGAATCCCGGACCCCCTCATCGACCCCCAGGCATGTACAAAAAAATTAATTAATAATGATAATTAAGTAGATGTGCATTTATCGACCCTTTGAATAATCCCACTGACCCTCAGGGGGTCGATATCGACCACTTTGGAGATCCCTGTCGTACAGCAACAGGTTGAATCCCTAGCTGTCTCAGTTATTAATGCATTTGTTAAGTTCTCAGTTCTATGTAAGTATTAATGAATATTAATTTCAAAATTTGACACAAGGCCAGCAATTTGAGAAGCAGGATAAGTCAATTACATCGACCCCAGTACTCAACTGGGTTAAATGGTTTGAATGGGACTGATAAACTGGAGAGCTGTACCAGGCTCCAGTTGTCTGTTTTGGCTGGGTTTTTATGGCTGGATGCCCTTTCTAATGGATTCACATTTGACATTGACCATCCACAGTATCTCTTTTTTCTCTTACACATGGACTGCGGCCAAGCTGGGGCACCACCTTGAAGGGTTTAACCCTTTCACATTCACATTATTCTGTCAAAAGTAATGCTTGTCTTTAATTATCTTGTAGTTTTGAGGTTTTGATGAAATAACTGTTAAATTTTAGACTGATATTGTCGGGTAGGTGTGAGAGGCTACGTCTGGCCAGTTTGAACATAAAGCAGGTAGAATATTTGGGCAGCATCTTATTGGTTTAAATACTAAAGTGTTAGTTGAGCAAATATGTAATTATTAATTCTAAGCCCAATATTTATTCTATATATCCTTTTTGCTAAACTAAGTTACAGGGATATAAACAAACCAACAACAACTGTCAAGCAGTGGGGTGGGAGTCAAATACAAAGATGCACACATGTTTCATACACACACACATGATGAACTTCCACACAGTTTCCATCTACCAAATTCATTCATAAGTTCTTGTCTGGCTGGGGTTACAATGGAAGACATTTGTCCAAAGCGCTACATAGTGGACTGAACCTGGAGTCTTGTGATTGCAAGACAGCCTCCTTAACTACATAGCCATGTCTGTATCTACATAATTAATATTTATTTCTTTATTTCTCCCGGGGAGGGGGATAAACATAGAGGGGACAAACAAGGATGGACAAAGGGATTAAGTAGATTACATCAACCCCAGTGCATAACTTATTTAATCGACTCCAAAAGGATGAAAGGCAAAGTCAACTTCGGTGGAATTTGAGCTCAGAACGTAAAGGCAGACAAAATACTGCGAGGCAATTTGCCCCGTGTGCTAACAATTCTGCCAGCTCATTACCCTGCTACATAAATAATATTGAATTATGTACGAGGTTAATGGTAGCAAAAACCAATGTATACCACCAAAAACCTCAACTAAAGTGAGAACAATGTCAAAAGAAATAATAATACAAAATTTTAAAATACAAAACTGATTGCCACACCATCACTTCCACCAGTCTTGACCATTACCACCACCACCACCACAACCACCACCACCACCACCACCACAACCACCACTACAACCACAACCACCACCACAACCACCACTACAACCACCACCACAACCACAACCACCACCACCACCATCACAACTGCCATTACAACCACCATTGCAGCCACCACCACCATCACAACTGCAACCTCCACCATCACCACCACCACTGCTACCATCACTATCACAACAATCATCACCCTCACCCCCACCCCCACCCCACCACCCCTGTCGCTACCACTACCACCATCACAACCACCACCGCCTCTACAACCACCATGACCACCTCCACGACCACCCCCACAATTACCACCACCGCCACCACCATTATTGATAGCACTCCCATGGTCATTTGTCATTACTGCTGTTCCCTGTCGTTACCACAATGACTACTAACACCTACCACGAACATCACCGGCTTCACCACCACCACCACCACCTGTAATGTCGTAAGCAATCTTGCCTTCACAAACCTGTGATCATTACCCACTCGCCAACACCTTCAGCCTCATCTCTGTATTTGCTCAGGTGACAGAACTTGTACATAAAGCTGAAATGAATTTAGACGCTTTGACAAGGATGCGGTTGTGTGTGTGGGTGACAGATGTGATGTGGCGAAGTCTCTGTGTCATACCTTGCGAATGTGTTCAACAGAAGCCCCAATAATCAAACTGAAACCAACAGCATGCAAGTGACAATTAAAAATAATGTAGCCATGCACCACTTGTTTAATGTAATCTGTGGTTGCAGTCATAGTTGTAAAGTGCAGCTGTATGCTTTGTACAGTCACACCGAAGGCATGGCGACGGTGGCAGCAAAGTGCAGGATAATTACTTTCAGATTTCATTATATTTAATTACTTTGACACCACAAATAATTTGATTTTACACCTTTTCAATTTGCTTTATCTCTCTCTCTCTCTCTCTCTCTCTCTCTCTCTCTCTCCCTCTCCTCATCTACATATGCACATACGCACATACATATATATATATATATATATATATATATATATATATATACACACACTCATTTATGTATACACACATACATATGCATATACGATGCATCCATCTGTTTATCTAATTATTTCTGTATACACACACACGCACGTGTATTTAAATTTTGCACATTATTTTTTCCCTCCTTTTCTTTCCCCATAATTTGAAATGAAAATATGGTTTTTAAATGATCGAAAATTCAGCCTTGTTGTGAAAAGAGGACAGTGGTTACAACACATGATTTTATCTCCCTGTAGACAGAAAAAAAAGGGATCAGACTGACTGGTTTCTAGTCTTCTTAAACATCAGAGAAAGAATACTCACCTTATATCTACAGAAAGATTTTTAGCTTATAGCTATTTATACTTTGTGTGTGTGTGTTTAAATGTTAATCATCATCTTTTAATATCTTCCATGCTGGTATGGGTTGGACAGTTTGAGAGGACCTGATGGAGGACTGTTATGCCCCAGTGTCTTCTTTGGCATGGTTTCTATGGTTGGATGCCCTTCCTAACAGCAACCACTTTACTGAGTGTACTGGCTGCCCTTTTTCATGACATCAGTACTAGTGATGTTGCCATGCAGCTCATGAGACTAGAGCCTCTATCATCTGAGTGGGGCCACAGTAGAGAGGAAGGCAGCTTTATGCTAGGTATTAAAAAAGGGCTAACACAGGATTTTTTTTGGTGTAGAGTAGATACATGGCTGCTCATTTGATTTGATTTTGATGTTGATGTACTTCATTCAATAGGTCTCCTCAAGCACAGAAAAAAATATGGGTGGGAGTAGTGGAGAACTGATCTCAAAACCTGAATCTCTGTAAAGAGACACCAAAAGATAAGATCTTGCTGTACTGGAGAAGACCTATTCAACCCATGCAAGTATGGAAAAATGAATGTAAAATGATGATATATTCACACACGCGCACACACACACGATCTCTTCACTCTTTCTCATACATATATATATATATATATATATATATATATATATATATATATATATATATACATACATACATAAATAATATATCACACCTACACATATATATAGCTATCAGAACCTATTGACCGTGGAAAAAAACTACAGAGTGGAAAATGAAATGTTGCTATAGTTGTTGTTGTTGTTGGCATAGTAATTTTTTTTATATAAATATTTGCCTTATGCTTTTACCTTGATATATTGCTTTCCTGTAATTTATGGATTGTCTATCTACTACCCTGGATGTTAGTGTCAATATTGGTGATATAGCTTCTGTCAACTGTGCAGCATTGCTCTGACATTTCATTCATTATTACTTGAACTGGAAAACTGAAAAGAAAGGAAAATAATTCTGTTTAGAGATATTCTATATTCCATTGCATGATTCACCAAATATTCAATGTTGCTTTTGTAAAATTACAATAGTTATTAGACAGTGGCGAAATTGAGTTCATATGTGAATCCCCATCTAAATCTTCAAGGGTATTTTCAAAGGTTACTAGTACATTTCTAGCCTTGTTTTGATGGTGTTTAACAGATGAAAGATAAATTTCCCTTTGTATGGAATGCTTGCCTATTGCAAGTAACATTTTCAGATTGATTTTGTGTGTGTGTGCGTGTGTGTACTACATGACAGCTTAAGGAACTGAGGTTATATAGAATAATGTATTCTGTCTAGAAACACAATAGTGAAGAGTAGAGCTAAGACTCCACTTGGGTAGAAGATAACTCTATGTCAGATAATATTCTTAAATAATCTAGTATCTTGTCGTCCTGACAGTTAGATGAATTGGGTTAATACAGAATATAATGTTTTTCATAGTAACTCAATGAAACACCAGCAGGGTAGCTGGGTTGTCCAGTACTTTATCCCCTCAGCTATCACATTATTACAATTACAGCAGAGATGTTGTTCTAGAGTTATAGTAGCGTATCCCACTTGATAGATTGGGTTGATGTCCTGCTCCTATGTCAATTGAGCAGGGCTTGTCCTGTTAATCTATACACTATAATCGAATACCTAAGAATGATGGTACATGTTTCTGATTTATCTCAGTATCTCTAATACATAGATTACTACATTAATGTTGCATTGTATTGCAGTTAAGAAAATGCCATCCAGGAAGCATTTGTATTTTGTTAAATTTATCTTGCTTTTTTTGACAAAATGTTACTCAACGTTTAAAATGTCTGTGCTAGATAATTCACTTATCCTCCAAGTTTCATTTTTCCTGAAAACTGTATGTGCTTTAAACATATAAATATAATATAATATACTGAATGTTTTGGTATGTTAGTGATGATATATTCGTATTTTTTCCCCCTTTAACAGTTGTCAAACTAACACCAGAATACAAATTAGCTCACTCACATTTAACTAAAGAATATTTTCCAAGTGGCTATGATCTACTTCTTACCCCACGATAAAGTTAAAGGAATTCCCACAAGGTTTAATATATTGGAAATTACAGTTAATGCAATACTAAAATTGTGTTGAGATCTTGGTTATAAAGATACAAAAATACCTTAGTATATTGCAAACTGTTGTTCTTGTACCTTGTAACCATGTTGGTAATGTCAGCTATGGTATATTGTGCTAGAGCTACACTAAATACATAACACTGGCTGAGGGAATCTAAACTTGACATATTGTTATGTAGGTGACATGCTATTAATGTATGTAGGTTGGGTACATGTTTTTAATGAATGTAGCTCACATGACCAATGCAGGCAGTACACTGTGGCAGTGTCAGAACAGTCAAGGTACACTGTAACAGTGTCATATAGTTATGGTACATGGGCAACTGCTAGTAGAGGTGAAGGGTGAAGTGATAGCCTGAACCCTTTAGTTACCAAATTTCTGTTCAAATACATTGCCTTTGTCTCAATTACTTCAGAAAATAATGAAGACTTTTCTAACATAATTCTGCCATTATTAAGCTGGTGTTTCAAATACAAAATAACATGAAATTTTGATGGAAGGTTTTAACCCTTTAGTATTCAAATTACTTTGTCAAATATAATTTATTTATATTGTTTTGAATTAATCATGCATTATCTCATAGCTTTGAGATTTCAATAATGTGGTTATTTAATGTTAGAATGGCATTGTAGGGTTGAGGTGAGCGGCTGGATATGTCCAGTTTGAATGCTGAATGGTTAATGTAGATCACTTTTAGACACCATAGTTCATACCATAGAACCAGGAGCAGTCTTGGATGCATTGGTACTGAAATGGTTAAGGTAGTTTGGGAAGATGGGACCAGAGTTATTAAAATCACCTCTGTTTCTGAATGTATCTTAAATCCTATATCACTAGAGATGTTATAATCCCTATATCACTAGAGATGTTATAATCCCTATATCACCCAAGTTGTTATCTCCTGTACTATTGGAATTATTCTGATCTGCACCCGTGTCTCTGAAGTGAATAATCCCCTACATTGTTGTAGGTTTTATAATCCCCAGCATACATGGATGTATTGTGAATCCTCTGTACCTTTTAAGCTTGCTTTACTATTTTTACTTTTATTTTTTGCTCACAGCAAAATGATTTATTCGACTGGTTAAACTTCTTGGTCTGCTGACCATCACTAGTTCCCTCAAATTATCCTGTTTTACTATATCATACGCTTATCAAGGTGAAATGCCGAAATTTTTATTCTTGAAAATGACAACCTCCCTCCCCCATGCGCACCTCCCTCACACATGTGCACATGCACACACATACATGTGCAGGCTATGAGTTTAGTCATGTCATTACAATTGAAGTGTATTTAGCTGAATATTGTTGCAGCTACAAAATATAATTTTAAAAAGAAAAAAAAGAAATTAATCTATCTTGTAGATTTGGTGGATGAACAAAGAGAATTGAGAATATTTATCTAAAAACTAGACTTTATTGATTTTCAATATAAAATTGAAGAGAAACTTACTGTTATTGTATCCCATGTCAATACATAATGGAATTGTGATATATTTTACAAAAATATTCAACATCCTTTCCCTCTCTTACTCTCTTCATCATCATCACTCTCTCTCTCTCTCTCTCTCTCTCTCTCTCTCTCTCTTTCATCCTCTCTACCACAAATCTCTCTCTTTCTGTTTCATCCCTCACTTCAAGTTCTGATCAGATTATATCTATTCAACATAGCTATTTCAGTCAATATTAATATATATCGTGCCACGCTGGTTTGTATTTAAATTATTTCTTGGACAAGTTTCCTCATTTCGCTACTATTGATTATATAATTCGCTGACAAGGAGGGGGACAAACAAAAGAAACAAGGGACAGAAGAAGCCAGGGAATAGGAAGCAGTTACATGATAATATCATATAAGGCATCGGAGATTGTTAATATTTTGCATAATTGGGCAGCAGAGAATCAGTAGAAAAGGCATGACTGCATTTTGGACTAAATCTGTGACAACATTTAATTTTATTCTCTCTTCTCTTTCTCTCTCTCTCTGTATATATATATATATATATATATATATATATATATTCAGAATTCCTGCGGAGTTAAGACTCTAAAATAGATACCAGTAATACACTGGATTCATTTCGCACACTCCCTTCCCAGACTATGCCATCATTACAGAAACTGGACATGTACCTTGTCAATTTGTGTCTGAAAACATAGGTGTTTATAGACATTGTCGTTAACTTTTGCAAGTGTGCAGTGCTCCAATATCAACAGAAGTAATGTTTTTATTCCTGGACCAGGCTGTGTGTTGTGTTCTTGAGCAAGACACTTTATTTCATGTTGCTCCAGTTCACTCAGCTGTAGAAATGAGCTGTGATGTCACTGGTACCAAGCTGTATCAGCTTTTACCTTTTCCTTGGATCACATCAGTGGCATGGAGAGAATAGGCTGGTATGCATGGTATTGTCCGGGCTTGTGCCTTGGAGGAGAACATTCTAGGTGCAATCCTATGGTTGTTCATGACTAAAGAGGGTTTTTACTGTAGAAATCAGGTCATTATTGATCCATACAGACCTGTGATGAAAGATGTCCAAGCTGTGACAATCCTGTCTTTTATTCAGACACAACATTTTTAAGAGGCTGCATTATATAATCCTTACTTTTTGCAGATATAATCCTTATTCTTTTTGAAGGACATTTGACTGCTACTTCCATTGAGAAGAATGGCCTCAAAAAGGTTCCTTTATGTTTCACTGGTACAGAGTCCAACACTCCAGTAACAACTGAAGTGGTGTTTTGTTTGAACTGAGAAATGAAAATCACTAGAATGTTAACAGAAGTGGTGTATTGATGCATGGCAGAGTGTCTAACACTGCTGTGTGATCAACAAAAGTGGTAATGCAGAGAGTACCACTACAGTGTCCAGCATAAGGGGAGTTTTATGTTTGGCTGGTGCAGTGTCCAACACTGCTGTGGCAACGAAAGTGGTGCCTTACATTTAAAACGGTGAACACTCCAACACTGCAGTATGCAAATGAAGTGGTTCAATAAATATTGATTTGCATCTTTGAAAAGAAAGAAATAAAATTTAAGAAATAAATGAATGAAACATGGGTAAAAATATTCCAGCCTAAAATTAATATCAATGTTGCCGTTAGCTCCTTTCACTTGGATGTAATTTTCCTCTGACACTTTATTTTACGATTTTTGTATTTGTAGTTCCCCAAGTCTGTGTGTGTTTGTGTTTTTTTCTTTGTATGTGAGTGTGTTTCTTTCTATCTATGTTTAGCTCTCTCTCTCTCTCTCTCTGATTTTCTCTTTCTTTGTTTCTGTTGTTTTCTCCCCCCCCCCCGTGTATCCCTTCCTCTCTCTCGTCCTTCCCCTCTCGCCCATCTCTTTTTCTCTCTCAAAACTGTAGTTATTTCTTAAATGTCACTTATGTCTTCTATTGTTTTTCAACTTTTATTTATTGTTATGAGGGTCAGACGTATATAGTGTATCATTAGAAATATCAGTTAAAAAGCCAGCTGGGTTTTTTTCTTAAGTAAAATAAATATGTATGTACATCTATATATATATTTGAAGAAGTGAGTAACTAAAATACTCAAGCCATCTATTTTTCTTTTTTGTTATTATTATTATTATTATTATTATTATTATTATTATTATTATTATTATTATTTCAGGAAAACATATCAAACCAATATTGTCAGTTCTACATTATAAATAATTTTTATATCACTAAAATCTCTCTTTTTGTTATTCATTTTCCAATTAATTTTTTTAATTACTGAAATGTTGGTTATTAATTTCTTCACTCATCAGTGTTGGGTTAAGTAGTTTGCTCATAGCCACAAGTTGTCTGACTTTTCTGTTACCAACCTTCATGAGACTATCTCTATTCCTATGACACAAAACCTGCTTTAAAGTGTTCATATTTAAGATAAAATTGCCTGTCAATTTAATCTAAGAATCCTTTGTTATGTTTTCCAAACAACAGCTTAATAATGACAGCTATTTTTACAAAATCCCTCCAAATTCTCATTTATTTTCAAAATTAATTGAAGTACAAAAACAGTATATTTTATTAGAAATATGGATAAGAAAGACTTAAAATTTGTCACTGGTGTTGTTGTTATTGATGATGTTTATTTAATATTAGTCAAACTTGTCACATCATTTCACCAATGATTTATTGTTTTCTGCATAACTTCACAGGCTTATTCAATTTTTCCATTCATCAGATTTTATATTTGCTGTCATTTAATGAAGATGTTTTTTTGTTTGTTTTTTCATTGATTACAAAACTTGCATTTATAGGAAAAGCAAACTGGGATGTTGTTATGAGCATTCTCCCCGACCACTGCCAAAATGTATTATTAGTAACTTGGGAAATTTACTGGGAATGGGAAACATTCAATTGAATTAATGCTCAGTGTATTCAGCTCGATCACCTTGACCAGCCAGACTGTCGGGTCTCTCTTTGAATCTGTTGGCCACAGCATTTCATCCATTCTGTTCATCCTTCTCCTTTGTAGTCCTATTATTCTTTTTACATCATCAATCCATCTGAGTGGAGACCTTCCAAGGGATCGTTTCTGCTTGCATGGATACCCTTCAACAACTGCACAGGCTCACCGATTATTGGTGCACCGTGCAACATGTCTGGTCCATCTGAGTTTGTTCAAACAGTATTCAGTGATAACATCTTTCATTCTAGTTCTCTCCCTAATCTGCTCATTTCAGATGTGATCTCTCAAGGAAGTTCCCAGCATCGATCTTTCCATGGCTCTTTGTGTTGTTTTGCAGGTAGAATCATGCTGTTGAAGAGGTTTGCGCAAGTGGCTCTGTCGAGGTTCACTTTTAACATATCCTTTACTGAGCTGAATGTTCTCCAGACTGATAATTATTAACTCAGTGCAGTTTGAACTCAAATTATAAATGGCTGAAACTGAATATCGCCACAAAGTCCAGTCATTTGACTGTGGCCATGCTGGAGTAGCGCCTTGAGGGGGTTTTACTCGAACAGATCAACCCCAGGACTTATTTATTTTATTTTTTTTAAAGCCTAGTACTTATTCTATCAGTTCCTTTTTTGCTGAACTGCTAAGTTACAGCGATGTAAACAAACCAGCACTCATTGTCAAGCAGTGAAGGGGGGACAAATACAGATACAAAGGCATACACATAGATACATATATATATATATATATATATATATATATCGTTATATGTATATATATATATATATATATATATATATATATATATATATATATATATATACATATATATATATATATATATATACATATATATATATATATATATATACATATATATATATATATATATATATATATATATATATATACATATATATATATATATATATATATATATATATATATATATATATATATATATATATATATATATATATATATATATACATATATATATATATATATATATATATATATATATATATATATATATATATATATATATATATATATATATATATATACATATATATATATATATATATATATATATATACATATATATATATATATATATATATATATATATATATATATATATATATATATATATATTTTTATTTATGTGTTTCAGCCAAGTGGCTGCGGTCATGCTGGTGCACCACCGGGATTTTCACGTTCCTCGCATGGCTCTTCTCCCCCACCTGACATGGTCCAATCAAGAATTTTGATGGCACATCTGGTCTATAAGAGAATTTGACATAGCTGCCCTAAACTGCGTCTCATTACGAGCCATTGGTTCGTCTGGTACCGTGGAGAGGAAAGCGTCAAGTGTTGTCTTGAAGACCTCCGCATCCATGTCTTGCATGTCTCTCAAATGTTTTGGCAGGGCATTGAAGAGCTGAGGTCCTCTGAAACCGAGGCTGCTGCAGTATCTTGTTCTTATGTGAGATGCAGTGGACGGTACCTTTGGCACCATGCAGTGGCGACCCGTGCGGGCGTTCCTGTAGTACTTGATGCCAAAGTTTGGCACCAGTCCTTCCAGTATTTTCCATATGTATATTATTACATATCTCTCCCGCCTGCGCTCCAGGGAGTAGAGACCTAGTGCCTTCAGTCGCTCCCTGTAGTTCATCTGTTGGACTGTGGCGTTCTTTTTTGTATAGTGCCGCTGAATTGCCTCGAGTTCTGCTGTCCGCTTAACACTGTGTGGTGACCACAACTGAGAGCAATAGTCTAGGCGGCTCAGAACAAATGTATTCCACAGAGTCAACATGACTTTTTGATCCCTTGTACGGAATGTCCTCAGTATCCACCCTGCCAGTTGTCTGCACTTTGCTGTCAACTTGACAATGTGCATGTGAAATGATGCATCACTACACATGTTGATGCCCAGATCTCTTACTGTTTGTGGTTCTGGGATTGCAGTACCTCCAGGCCCTGTGTATGCCAGTTGGGAGGTGCTTGTGGTCTTGTAGCGCAGTACTTGAAATTTTTTTGCATTGAACTGCATATTATTTTGCTCTGCCCACTCATATATTGCATTTAGGTCATTCTGCAGGCTTACAATATCATCAGGATTCTTTATTGCCTGAGATATCTTTGTGTCATCAGCATAGCTAGTGACAGTGGCTCTCCGAGTGACCGTGGGCATGTCCAGAAGGGTCACTATGAACAGTAGTGGCCCCAGAACAGTTCCTTGTGGAACACCGCTCAATATTTGTGTTTCCCTAGATAGTTCTCCATTGGCTGCAACTGTCTGACTTCTACCATTCAGGAAGTCATGCAGCCACTCTCCTAATTTACCAGCTATGCCAAGGTTTCGCAGCTTGTGACACATCAAGCCATGATCAACTTTGTCAAAGGCTTTTGCAAAGTCGAGATATATCACATCAACATTTGAATGGTCAAGTAGCTGCTTCAGGACCCAGTCATAATGCTGCAAGAGCTGCGTGAGGCAGCTTCTACCTGGACGGAAACCATGCTGGGTCTCATTCAGCAAATATATATATATATATATATATATATATACATATATATATATATATATCGTTGTATATATATATATATATATATATCTCGTTGTGTATATATATATATATATATATATATATATATATATATATATATATATCGTTGTATATATATATATATATATATATATATATATATATATATCGTTGTATATATATATATATATATATCGTTGTATATATATATATATATATATATATATATATATATATATATCGTTGTATATATATATATATATATATCGTTGTATATATATATATATATATATATATATCGTTGTATATATATATATATATATATATATATATATATATATATATATATATATATCGTTGTATATATATATATATATATATATATATATATATATATATATATATATATCGTTGTATATATATATATATATATATATATATATATATATCGTTGTATATATATATATATATATATATATATATCGTTGTATATATATATATATATATATATATATATATATATATATATCGTTGTATATATATATATATATATATACATATATATATCGTTGTATATATATATATATATATATATATATATATATATATATATATATATATATACATATATATATCTATATATATATATATATATATACATATATATATCTATATATATATATATATATATATCATTAATTAAATATATTCAATTAGTATACAATATACTGAATTTTAATTAGTGCTCATGGTAGGGAAATGTCTAAAACATTAAAGGTATTTAGACATTTAGTAAGAGCGATTATATATTATATTATAAAATAAGAGCAGGAAAATTACATCAAAAAATCATCGCAGAAGATATACGTCCCAAATAATACTGTATTAATAGATAGATGTATAAATATATAAAGTATGATTATTTAAAAAGTTTTAACTTTTTAAATAATCATACTTTATATATTTATACAGCTATCTATTAATACAATATTATTTTGGACGTATATCTTCTGCGATGATTTTTTTGATGTAATTTTCCTGCTCTTATTTTATAATATATATATATATATATATATATATATATATATATATACACATGATGGGCTTCTTTCAGTTTCCATCTACCAAATCCACTCAAGGCTTTGGTTGGCCTGAGGCTATAGCAGAAGACACTTGCCTAAGGTGCCACAAGGTAGGATTGAACCCAAAAGCATCTGGTTGGGAAGCAAGCCATGCCTGCGACTGTCATTTCTCTTTTCTTTTTTACTTCTGTATCAGCCCTAAAAGAATGAAAGACAAAGTTGACCTTGCTGGAATTTGAACTCAGAGAACCCAGCCAGAACAAATATTGCAAGGCTTCTGTCCACTGCTCTGATGATTCTGTCAATTTATTTCTGTATGAAGCAGCAAAGATTTAGGAAGGTGGGGGAAGATTTTAAAGAAACAAGTGGTGGACAACATCAGTAAAAAGCATTTGTAAAATAAATATAAAATTGTGTCACAAGGAGAGAAAATTCCTGAGATTTTGGATGAGGTTTTTCTCCATAGAATAATATTTTGTGAATTACATTGTATGATGCACACATGTATATGTAAGAAATGCGATTCTGAAATATTTGTGTTCGTAACTGTCATTCATTTTATTCCTTTCTTTTGTTAACTTTCAGATTTTATCAATATTTGCATTTGCCACTACCTGCAGTGTTGAGACAGAATCTAGTTTCAGCATAAAATGTGAAGGGGGAACTAACAGTAAGAACTATTCATTCAAACTAGATTATCCTTTTATGTAAGTATTCTATTTCCTTTTACTTTATAGTTTTTGCTATTATGTGTCTAGTTTTCCATTACTTGCATGAGTGGTGATAAGAATGATGGAAACTTTTCCTACAGTTAATCTCTTATTCACTCAAACAAACTGAAACCTTCCAAAGTTATATGCTTTGCTTAGTGGTACCACTTGAGGTTAAGCTCGCTTTTGCAAACATGTGGTTTTGCCTTTCATCCCTCTGTGCAGTACCTTAGTCAGGTGTTGTCTGTTGTAACCTCAGGTTGACTAATATTCTGTGAGTGAAGCTTGGTAAACAGAATCTGCATAAGCCTATTGTGAGTGTAAGGATATGAGATGTTTTGGTACAGTCATTTTAGCCCTGCCTATTTGGTGCTGCTGATTCGACACTAACTTATTTGACGTCAGACATTAAGCATCAGGTACTTTATGGCCAGAGCCTTTTGGCACCATGTTTTTATTCTAGTTGGCAACTAACTTATTACCACAGCTGCTAAACTACTAAACTTTGTTTAACTTTCAAATGATGGCTAGTGAAATATTGATGATACATGGAAAAGAAAAATTTTCAGACTATGGATTTCTGTACATCTCTCTCTCTCTCTCTCTCTCTCTCTCTCTCTCTCCCTCCCCTCTCTCCCTCCCCCCTCTCTCTCTCTCTATCTCTCTTTCTCTCCCTCCCTCCCTCCCCTCTCTCTCTCTCTCTCTCTCTCTCTCTCCCTCCCTCCCTCTCTCTCTCTCTCTCTCTGTAAGGTGGTTGACATTAGGAAGGGCATCCAGCTGTAAAAACCATGCCAAAAGAGGCAGTGAAGCGTGATGCAGTCTTCTGGCTTGCCAGCTCCAACCCATGCCAACATGGAAAGTGGACATTGAATAACGATGATCCAATCTCTCACACCTACCCTACAATGTCATACTAAAAATATACAAACATACCATAGGTGCAAGCTATGGTAAAAAGCGTGGTAAGGAGCTTGCTTTCCAACCACATGATTCTGGGCTCAGTCCACTGTGTGGCACATCGGGCAAGTGTCTTCTACTATAGCCTCGGGACAACCAAAGCCTTGTGAGTGGATTTAGAAGACAGAAACTGAAAGAAGTCCATTGTGTGTGTGTGTGTATATATATATATATATATATATATATATATATATATATATATATACAGGGTGCATAAGATATCTGAGGACTGATTTATGTTTATAAAGAAACAAACATATAATAACAGATAATAACTTTATTTATCAAAAAATGCTATGAGGATAAAAATAAACCTTCTTTTCTATAATGTTATTCAACAAAGCCACCTTCAGCTTCAACAACTGCTTTAATATAAGATCTAAATCATCTACATGCTTGAACCAAGTGGTCCTGGTTCATTTTAGACATTACTCTGACTATGGCAGCTTTCAAAGAATCTTTGGTGTTATAGGTGTGTTCATTGACCTCTCTCTCAACAATGCTCCACATGTAATAGTCCAATGGATTAAGATCTGAGGAATTAGGAGGCCAAATGTTAGAGGTTTTGTGATCATGAAAATTTTCAGCTATCCATTCCTGTGTTACTAGAGCCATGTGTGATAGTGCAGAGTCTTACTGAAATACATATGGCCTTCTTTAGTGACAGCAGTCGCTAAAGAATGTTTGCATAGGTATGTCTTTTCTCATGTCAGTTCCATAATTATCTACCACCTCTGTTTCTATGGCACAAACTTCCTGTTTTTTAAAGTGTTCTTATCTAAAACCTCCCACCAGAATTTCATATTGATTTATGCTTCAAATGCCACCATAATAATATTTTCAAAAAAAAAAAAAAAAAAAGCCTAGAAAGGTTAAATGAGACAGCAGTCACCAAAGAATGTTTATATAGATATGTCTTTTCTCATGTTAATCTCATAATTATTTACTTTCCCAGTGTTAACAATGGCACATTACATTATATTGCAGCATTAATATGCATGCTGAAATTCCTCTCTGTAGTGATTCCAAGACTACGGAGTCAATTTACTACAGTGTGAAGTCTAGTTGCGAATTCTATGTCTTCATTGGAGTGATGGCCTTCCTCTACTGTCTGGCTGCATTGGTCATCTATATCTACTTTGATGAAGTCTATCGTAAAAACACCAGGCTGACCATCATCGTAAGTATTCAGATTATTACTATCAGTCTAGTAAATGTTGTAACAATATTCAAAGAAAGAATCATTAGGGTTTTGGGGGGGAAAAATGTCTTTCAGCTTTTCACATCCCATCAAGGCAAACTTTGTCTTCTGTCCTTTCAGAGTCGATAAAACAAGATACCAGTTGAGTACTGGGTTGTAGTAATCAACTTAACCCCTCCCCTAAAATTGCTGGCCTTGTGCCAAAATTCAAAACAGTTATTGTTGTTATTATTATTTCATGAAAACTCTCAGTTTATTCTGCTGGCAGACTGAGGTGACACTTGTTTACTGATCATGCGTCAAGAACCCTGTGGAGGACTCTTGCAGTCCCAAGCAACGATGATGTTTGCTGGTGTTCTATCTTTACATTTGTACCAATCTTTTTGAGCCACATTGGTAGATGGCTACTGATACTCATTTGTTCAAGTCTTTTTGAGCTATGTTCATTTGTTCTGATCTTTCTGAGCCATCATCATCATCATTATTAGGGTGGTGAGCTGGCAGAATCATTAACATTTTATCCATCTATGTTCTGAGTTCAAATATTGCAGAGGTGAAATTTACTTCGCATTCTTTTGGGAGTTGATAAAATAAAGTACCAGCCAGATACTGGGGTTGATGTAATTGACCGACTCCCTCTCCCTAAAATTCTTGGCCTTGTGCCTGTAGTAGAAAGGATCACTCTTACTGCTATTAAGACAGCAAGCTGACAGAGTCATAAGTGTATCAGACCAAATACTTAGTAACATTTCTTCCAGCTTTTTACATCCTAAGTTCAAATCCTGCCATGGCTAACTTTGCCCTCCATCCTTTTGGGATCGATAAAATAAAGTACTGGAATCAATGTAACTGATTTTCTTCATCTCATCAAATCATCGGGCCTTATGCCAAAAATTTGAACCAGAGGCATTGTGAACCATATCCAAATGAAGGCCACTCAATGGATTGGCATGAAACCACTATCACTGTTCATCCTTTTATTCACAGATATACTGTGTCCACTCTCTGCCTTTTCTACCACTACTATAGTAGCATCTGCTTTTCAGTGCTGCTTGATTTTGTGCTACTTCCACTCAAGCACTTCTCACTCACTTGTCTCTCATCTTCCTTATCTTGCACACCCCAGCCCTCAGGCTCTGCACCCACATGCCTATTACTTCCTCTCCAGAGCATCAGCCCTCTGGAATTACCTCCTTACATGTGTTTTCCTGCAACCATCATGTTGCAAATGTTTAATGACAAATGTTGACCATGTCAATCTCACTGATCTCAGAGTTTACTGTTTACAGTATTATATTTCATGTTAACTGTGCATGATACACTTTTATCAAATGTGTTTACTGTGAAGGTACATGACTCAGTGGTTAGAGCATCAAGCTTACAATTTTGAGGTTGTGAGTTCGATTCTTGGATCAAGCTGTGTTGTGTTCTTGGGAAAGACACTTTATTTCACATTGCTCCAGTTTACTCAGCTGCAGAAATGAATTGTGATGTTACTGGTGCTAAGCTGTATCAGCCTTTGCCTCTCCCTTGGATAACATCAGCGGCATAGAGAGGGAAGGCTGGTATGCATGGGTGACTACTGATCTTCCACTAACATGAAGAGAACTTTCAAGGTGCAATCCCATGGTCATTTATCACCAAAGAGGGTTTTTTACTATGCATGTTATACATTTACATGTTTGCAATAAACATTACATGTTATGGTACATTTATCAGATGTGTTTACTGTACGTATTATGTTTCCATTAACACAAATACAAAACTACAACCTTAAGTCTAACACACTAAAATAACAACAGCTGTCTTTAATCTAACATACTTAAATACATAACCACAGTCAGTAGTTTTATCTTTATACACTTCTATAATCTTTAGTCCAACATGTTATTATACATAACTACAATCAATAGTTTAACCTTTTAGCATTTAAACCAGTCATATCCAGCCTGAATATTCTTCCAGTTTTGAGTTCAAACCAGCCAGATGTGGCCTCTTATATTTCCTTTCCAATGTCATTCTAAAAGCAAGCAATTACATCATTTGAAATCTTGAAACTACAAGGTTATGCATGCTTAACCTCTTAACATACACATTTTTTATTCAGTTTCCATGCAATAAATGTCATATATTTTTTATTATTTATTTTGAATTGTTTTGGATTAGCTATGATCTATTATGAAGTTATTGATAGAAATGGTAGTTACTAATAGTTAACGATAGAAAATGAGAATAACATCATGAATGAAGTATTTCTACCTTGTCTCTTCCTTTCACACCACAGGACTTTGTCACAACTGCTGTCTTTGCATTGATGTGGCTCATTTCTTCTTCTGCCTGGGCCCAGGGTGTTTCTGATCTCAAGTACTATTCAGACCCAGAGGATGCGTTATTTCAGAAATTGAGTTGTGAGAAACGCTGTATAAAAGGACCAGATGCCAACTTTTCGACCCTGGATGTCTCAATTGTAAGAAACATTTTGCTGTTTTCACATTACTTATTAACTAATTTCATACATCCCTCATATCCTTATACATACACACTATTGTGTGCATATACTCTTATGCACACTATTACGTGCATATATATGCATGCATATACTTCTATACACCCATTCATTCTTACATACATAGACAATCTCACCCACATATGTATACACTGACACATGCACACCATCAAACTGACACACACACACACACTATGTATGTTTTTGCATGCTTACATATCATCACTAATACTTCTATACACACACCACTATGCACCATCACAAACCAAATATATTCACACCAATAACACAACCATTTGCTGCACACAGTATATCAACACACCATTGCATTCACACATACACGTGGTCACTAGCTTTGCTAGAAATAGCAGCCAGGTCTCTCTCAAATAACACCTGACTGTCCTAAATAAAGAAGCATACATTGGATACTGCAGTCACTGACATACATAAAGATGGAGTGGTCATGACTGGAGCACCTTTGATCATAACTCAGTTGATTCAAGGTGGACTTATGACTAAAGAACAACAGCAACACACATGCACATGCAGACTGCCAATGTTGAAGCAGAAACTGTTCTTATCCAATACAAGTAACCCCTTGTTTGTGTTAATTGGTGTATGGTGTTATTTGAATTATCTGGGAGGAACTTTTAAGTGTTACTTTTCATTGTTCTGGGGTCATTAAATAAATAAAGTGCTAGTCAGGTCTTAGAGTCTATTCTTCTTCCCCCACCCATAGGATATCAATTCAACAGGGAAAGGTCTTGGTGAAGTGATTGATGTGGGATTTGCAGTGTAAAACTAGAGCTGGTTGTGTCCTGGTAGCTGGGATATGTTCTACGCTGTTTATTTGTTTAAAGGAGCAAGAATTCTGTTGTGTTATAAAAAGAAAAAGAAAAGAAAACAGGAGGAAGCATATCTGTGTGGTGCAAATGGTTGTCTTCACTTTGTAATACAGCATAATTTTATGAAATGTAATTCTCTAGTTTTAATTTTTACTGACATGCAAGTTCATTCATTGTCTTTTTTTTTCAGATTTTTGGCTTTCTGAACACATTTGTATGGGCTGGTAATTTGTGGTTCCTATACAAGGAGACTCCATGGTTCAAAGTGCAGGCTGCTCCACCAATTGACCCAGGGATGCCTCAAGAGACAGATCCACAGAGAGTGTAAAAAAATAAAAAGTGGTACAGGACAGGGACATTGCTGTATTAGTCAGTCATATGTCACCTTGCTATTGTTATCATTCAGTAGATGAGAAAGATGCAGATAGAAAGAACAGCATATGATGTGCATTGTATAATATTTTGAGGATGTAACGTTAATTTTCTCTAGGAAGAGAGTGTTAAGTAAGTCAGCAATGGTCAACCATAATTTAATGTCGATCTGGTTCTAATTCCTAACACCAAGCAGCAGATATGACTGACTGAGTGACTGTTTGTATGCACGTGTGTTTATGCATGTGTGCGTGATTATGTGTGTACACTCAGCAACCAGTTTGTTACACTTGTAATACCTAACATAGTTGGATACTAAGTGTATATATGAGTATGTATGTGTGCCTGTATCTGTATGTGTGTATATGACAAGTTAAAGGTGTGTTGAGTCTTGTTGCTACATCTTGAGACAACACATTCAAAAGGTAAGAATGAAAGTTGCTGCCACATCTCTGATGACCTTCCTTCATGTGTCTTGTGCTTTATTCTGCTCTATCCAGATGTTTGGAGAAAAGATTCAATACTATAGCATACTTTCCCTATATGGGACATTGCTTCCATATGATACATGCAATCTGTGTGTGACTGAATCATTGCATGAATGTCTATATGTGTATACATGTGCATCACTGTTAGTGAGTATGAACATTTGCGTGTGTGAAAGATTTTTCTTTTTCCAATTCACTTTGAGATTATGAGAATTTACATAGTTTGAGCAGGTTGAACCCAAATTTATTTCAACCCAAATTAATTATAAAACCCACCCCCTCCTAAGGCTCTGGTTCAATTTTAGCCTAGTAGTTTCTCAATATAAATTCAGTAGATGTTTGTTGCTTAAGAAACAGATTCCAAATATTTAGATTTAATGGAGTAATTAACCATTAAAGTTTGTTTTATTTTCATTTTTATTTTTTGTGTGTGAATCCTAAAAAAAAAAAAACCTGAGGGAAATAAATATATGATGTAATTTTTTTTTTTTTAAATGAATTATATATTGCGATAGTGAGAAGATGGCAACA
This sequence comes from Octopus bimaculoides, assembly GCF_046866305.1. Taxonomy (NCBI): domain Eukaryota; kingdom Metazoa; phylum Mollusca; class Cephalopoda; order Octopoda; family Octopodidae; genus Octopus; species Octopus bimaculoides. The sequence goes on from NC_142931.1 coordinate 129,010,997, forward strand.
TATTTTTAATGATAGCTTGTTAGGTTAAGTCTTCTTGAACTAGTGATGTCTCAGTCACCAGTTCAAGTATTAAGTAGAATAAAACTTCTATCTATCATGGGCCTTAGTTTAGTTGTAGCCAGGTAACTTCCTGACCAGTAGCTACTTTGTTTACCATGTTGAATCTCCATTAGATAGCAGGAGACCATCTTCATATTTTCTTAATACTGCATTATATTATCTCTAATCGGAGAGTGATCAACAATTTCTCATGTGATCAGTGCCTCGATTGATTATTTCTTCTATTTACCTACAATTTACAGAAGGGCATCTAAAAAAAACAAATATGCTCCCATTTCTGTTCAATTATCTTGAAAGTTCTTTAGTTAATCTCTTGACATGTCAGAAAATCTAATATTTTCTATAAAAGAAAAGCAATTTTTTTTTCTTCTTCTTTTAACTGAGAAGCAATCAAGTGAAAATTGTTTGATGATTTTTACATTTCTAACAACATGGCATTGTTTTCCTTTTATTGTTTTGGTTTTTCGTTTCTTTTTTTTCTTTTTTAAAATTTTTAGCAAAAGTTGTATTTTTCTACTTACTTGATGAAAACTGTTTCACTTTTTTATAAGCCAATTTTTATATTTAGCAGTTAAAACATTTCTTTCCCTCTTCTGCAGCTTTCCACTTTTCAAAAATTTGTGACAGATGAAAACTACTTCCTGTTCAATTAAACTGTCATCTGTTTTGTTTTTGTTTTATTATTGTACAATAAAAAAAAGTAACTTTTGGGATGAAAACGTTTTTTTTTTTTTTTAGTTTAACACTATCTTTAATTTTTTTTATTTGACTATTTATTTATGCTAATCTTCAATTATCTGTTATTTTATGTTTTAAATATAACTCTACTGGAGTATGACTCAACTGAATGTGACTGAACCAAGCAGTCAGTATTTTTAGCATGCTTAATATTCTCATAGTTTTCTATATAAATTTAAATTTCTTTTAGTAGTAATCCAAGGTTTGTACAGAGAATGTATGTTCAAGCAAAAGTATTGGGATAGCTATAAAGACTGTATGAAAGAGAATTTCCTTGTGACTTTTAGAAATTGGAATTCTCCTTTATATAAAATGTTATGTCTACAACCACACACTGTTTAAACATATATCTAAATAAATGTTAATTTAAAAAGAGTTTAATGATTAGAAAACATCCTTTTGCTCATATAGGTTATTTTAGTTATCCAGTCATGTATGCCTGTCTTTTGTGATAACAAGACTTAATTGTAGTTACTTTTACCTAATTTCCTACCAAACTGCCATAAAGTCACCAGGTAGATTGATCCACTGCCAGGAATTCTTTAAAGCATGAAGTTAGTCAATATTTTCAGTTCAATAATTGATTATATTTACCTAAAACTATAGCTCATTAGCATGGTCAAGATAAATCTTGGTCTTCAAACCGCCTTTAAATTTGGCTTATTTCAGCTCTTGTTAATAAAACATTGCTTACTTCTCAATAAAATAGATGAGTGCAGTGAAGCATTTGTGAATGCTCAATATTGCTGTTAATACTTTTACTGTTAGTGTTATTATGTTGATGTTCTTTAACATTATAATTAATACAAACTATTTTTATTGTCTTGAAAACCCTGGTTTCCTCTCTATTGAGAATAGTTCAAAAAAGATATGCTTCCCACTCTTTTATGATTTAAAATTTGTTTCCTAAAATCTTGAACTGATCAGATCTTTCAAACTTCTTGGGTTTGGGTTCTTCAGCTATTGCTCTCTTCTATCACTTTTAAGAGGGCCTCCACAGGCATCAGATCAGTCTCTACTCTCAGCCAATAGTTGACAATATTCCCTGTATTGATAATATCTTATGAAGATAGTAAATGATGGCCTAAACATTTATACTTTTCCCTAACTATTTTCATAAACATTTTTTTTATTTGGGTTTTTTTTAGTGCCACACTTTCTGTCAACTGGCTATTAGTTACTGGTATGTAATGATCCAGAGATTCAATCTGATTCTCAAAACTGATCATTATGATTACCTGATGTCACACAATTACCTCTTACCATTAATCTAGTTGTTAAGGATGCAATGAGAAAAAACTGCCAGGACAGAAAGTATTGAAGTAAAATCTATGTGAAATTGTTGTATTCCTTCATGACAAGCATAACTTTGAATTTTTTTTTTTTGATTTTTTTTATTATGGTATGTTTGAGTGAAAATGGTGAAGAATGCTAAATAATTTATTTGATTGGAGATTCTGTAATCAGCGTTGGGGTTGGTAAAGAAATCAACAAATATATATAAGTGGCCGACAACTTGTGTTTATATTTAAAACATTGACATCATTTAATACTGATTCCTTTAGTGGGTCTGTGAATGTATGGTAGGCTGAAAGAGGCTTGTAGTATGGAAACCTTCCTCCTCCATCAGGCAATCAATGTAACACTATTGACTTTTAATTATTAGTGTTTGGTCCTACCAGTGAACACTAGGTTTGTTGAAATATATTATTGAGATACTGTGTGGCTGTAGAAGGTAGCTAAGTAGTTAGTGTTTGTGTTGGTATATTTGCGCTAATTACCTACAATTGCAGAACACCTGCACATTAGATGCAAGCTAAAATAGTGGGGGGGAAAACGAGAGAGATAAAGGAGAAAGATATTATGTACAACATGATTCAGTGACCTTTTTTTTTTTTTTTTTTTTTTTTTTTGTTAGATTTGAACCTCTGCATCTGCCCACCCCAGACTGCTAGCACTCAGAATCAAACTCAGATTCACACGGTTATTTGTTCATGTCAGTCTATCATTAGATGACTTTCAAAGAATTGTCTTTTTTGTTTTGGTTCAACCAACACCTGAGGTTGTTTAGTTTGGTATCACCCTAAAATTTTAATCAACCTTCTCTGTTGAAATTCATTGTAATATGTCCATTTAAGAATCGAATCTTCTTGAGTACATTTTTGGGGGTATCAACTTGTAAGTTGATCAGTTCTTGTGAATTACTTTTCATTTAAATCAGACGCTGTATGTTAGTAGCTGTAGTTGCTAAAACTTGGCTACTTTTTCATATAGCACTTGCTTTCTGTGGAATGATTTAATTTGAGTTTTTTTTGTTGGTTTTTTTTTTATCCAATTGTTATTCTTTGTTAACAGACAACTCTAGCAATAACATTATTGATAGATTTAGTTCCTTCGTATTGGGAAAATCTCTGAACCACTTTCACTTCAACCAGGTCTCTGAATTCTGGGGTTTTGCTCTGCCTACAAACCTACCCTGTTAGAAACTACTATAATGCTTTTAAACTTGACTGCATAATCCTAAAATTAGTTTTGAAGTTTATCTCACAATTATTCCGGGCTCAATTTTCAAACCATTTTGATGGCTATGTCTTACAGAATAAATTGTTTGTTTTGTTATATTTTGTTTGATTTGCTTTTTATTTGTTGTTTTTTTCCTCTGGGCAGGTTGATTTTATTTTATAAATAACCAGGCTTTTTGCTGCTCTTTAAAAGTTCCTTCTCTTCTGCCTTGTCCTCATTAGCAGTTAAATACAAACCTTTCTCATTCTATATATTCAAAACATACGAGTCTGACAATCAGTTTTAATATCATTGAAGTGTTTAACTATGGTTCTGACCCTCTCACACATCCAAACCATTCACAGTACATAAACCATTCCTTAGTATAATGAAATAAAAGACTTATTTCTACATTTACCACTTTCAATGTCTCTAGGAAAATAATGAATACCTCTGCATTCCAATTTCCCATTTCTTTTTATTCCTAATTAAGAAATTATATATATATGGATTTACCATACCACCATTGGTTTCATACGAAAACATTGCAATTATCAAGCATTCCACTAAAAAAAATGTTGGTAATCCATCTCTATTCTGGATAAAGCTCTCTCTCCATCTCTCTCTATATATGTATACATACATACATGTATATATATATATATATATATATATATGGATTGTCATTTGGCTTTTTTTAATACAAGTGAATAGGAAGTGGCATAGACTTTAGTAGTCTTATGGAATAAGATCTGTGAAAAGATTAACAGAACCCTGACTGAACATTTCCCTATAAAACTGAAAGTTCATCAGAACCATAAGGTAAAAATACTGAGGCCGATGTTAATGTAGTGATGGAATAAATCTTTGAGGTTAGAATCTGTTGAAGTTTTGAACATTGGTTAAACTGACATGTTTTCATACTTATCTAACTTTATTAATTTCAATAATAATATTTAGTTATTCTACTGATATTGAACCAATAACCTCTTGTTTTACGCCCCATTCTCAAATGGCATGTCAACATTACATCAACACATCCAAATGGCAGAGTACTTTCTTTGATCTTTATGTTCAGTTCTTGAATAATGTAGTTGTACAGCTCCTGTTTCTTTTAGTGCTGTCTCAACATCATTTCAGACTTGACTACTCCCCAAATCCCAAATCTTAGTCTGTGTGTGTGTGTGTGTGTGTGTGTGACCTAGTTTTTCAGAACTTCTTAAAGGAATGCTACATGTAGAATGTTACTAGTGTTACCTCTATCTGACATTTATTCCCAACTGAGGAGTTCTCGATGATCAGGTCAATAGATGTCCAAAAGAATTTTGGCAACACTAACAACAGAACAATGTAGAAATTTGACTGCCTTAGGTTATGTGTATAATAGTGCATGTGTATATGCGTGTGTGTGTGTGTATATCTGTGAACAGACAGATAGATAGACAGACTGTTAAATATGAATTTAGTTTGGAATGTAATCATTTTGGTTATTTACTGCCATCCAAACACTGATATGATGGTGTTTCATTTAGAATAGATGAATTATATATTGTAACTGCAAATAATGGTGTATATATATACATATATATATTCTGTATCTTCATCAAACTGTTAGGTAGATTTTTCTTACCTGTATCCATCAATTACTAGTGAATATGTGTGTGAATATTGCTCCAAATATTTATATATATTTCTCAACAGAGAAGAGGAAACCAGCATAGAATTTGGTATTTTTGTGGGAATTTTATATGAATAAGACCATAGTATTGATTCCAATCCAGGAATTTAATATTCATTCAGGAGGGGAGGAGGGAATTATTTAATTGTCTCATAAAGTTCTACTGCTCATGTTAAATATTTATGTGAAATCATCACATAATTCTTTATATGGATATCATTCTGAATCTACTTAAATAATTAGTACACAAGAGATTGCCAAGATTTTAATATTGAGACAAACATAACTCATCTTTATAGAGATTTTAGAATCAAAGCTATTTTGCTTTTGAAATAAAGTAAAATCTTCTCATTCAAACTCTTTTCCAAACAGTATTCCACTGTGTAAGTTTTTCAAGGTATGATAGTATGTGCGCTACTAATATTAGGTGTAATATTTTTCCCCACATCTTTTATTGAAACAGTCTGAAGTCTGTAGATTGTCATGTTGTCAGCACCAAACCATTGTTGAAAATTTATCAAAGCAGATTGAAGAAAAATCCATTTTATTTGTCATTCCCTGCTCCCACACTCTTTGTTCCAGTTTCAAATGGTAAACGACAACCTTTGCTTTTGTGTTATGAAAACATACTTTTCTTCTTTTATTCTCCAATAACAAGACAACTGTATATTTTTATACCAATTTATCATTCAAATCATTTTATAGAGATACTCTAATTTTGTTTCATATATAGATTTTTTTTTTCTTTTGTATCTTTCATTATTTATTATAATTCTGCTGGGGTTGACTTTGCCTTTCATCCTTCCAGGATTGATAAAATAAGTTACAGTCATATGTGCTGGGTAGGAGGGGGAGAGGGTAATTAAATCAACTTCTACCCACCTCTCAAAATATATGGCTTTGTGCCTATGTTAGAAAACAAAAGATATTTTTATTATGGCAGTGGAGTGACAGAAATGATAGAGCGCCATACTGAATGCCTTATAGTGTTTAGTTTTGCCTCATGACATTTTGAGTTCAATTCCTGCCAAGGTCAACTTTGCCTTTCATCTCTCCAAAGTTGATAAAGTAAGTACCAACCAATGTATTGGTGTCGATTCAATTAACTATTTTCCTCCTTTATAGCTTTGGGGCCTTGTGCCAACGTGACAAATCATTGTTATTTATTTATTATTATTATTATTATTATTGTTGTAATATCCCACCAGAGTCAACTTTGCTTTTCATCCTTTCAGGGTCGATAAAGTAAAGTACTGGTCAAGTACTGGAGTGGATGTAATCAACTAACCTCCACCCCACCCCTAAAAATGCTGGCCTTGAGCCAAAATTTGACACTTATTATTATCATTATTATTATGTTCAGCATTATGTTAACAAAATTTGATGTTAATTTCCTGTAACTCTTCTAGTCTCAGTGTTTGTTTGTTTGTTCCCCACCTTCCACCCGTTTTATTTTTCTCCCCTTTTTTGTTAACCTTGCCTCACGCTATTCTGTATTTTAAACCTGACTATGGAAATTTGCAGCTAAGTTTCTGAACGAATCCCTCTCATTTATCTATGAAAAGAAATTCTCATTTTAGGGACACATTTATATCTGTCTGTATGAGCTATAGAAATCTCTTGCTGCTCAACAGTCATCAGATAGTTCTAAATAAAGCAATTCACAGTGTTGTGTTTCACTTCCAACCTTTGGTCTACAGGCTACATTAATTCCTTATCTATATAGAACAGAACTGATATATTTTGCCTTTTCCCCCAACAGTCTTGGAAAATTGAGTGTCCAAAAACAGTTGAAGATCTTATTTATTTTTGTGCTTACATCTTGTTATAAACACAAATGGTACTGTAATAATTTTGGTCAGATGGATTTTTCTAGAAGCAATAACACCATCAACTAAAACCAAATTCAGAAAACTGCCCTCCACCTTTAAATCTTAAATTCTCAGTTATTCAAGAAATTAGGTCTAAATAAACCTTTTCAAATACCTTCTGCCACTTCTTAAAATTTGGCATTACTTTGACTACATTTTGTTACAAAGTTTATTTTTTCCACTGAAGAATTTAATATTCCATTCAATCTGTCCAAAGCATCTAAATACAAATTAAAACATGCATAGTTTCCTCACTTTGACATATATATGTTTATTTATATATTCATCTACTTACCTGTCTATCTATCCATCTATACCTATCTATCTGCCTGTCTATCTCTCTGTCTGTCTATCTCTCTGTCTGTCTATCTGTTAATTTATCTATTTTCTTATCTGTCTGTCACGCATGCAGACACATATGCACACACACACACATACACATATGCACACACACACACGCACACACACACACACACACAAACACATACAAGAATGGTAAAATCTCAAACTGGATGACCTGTTTTTTAATGAAAATCTTATTTCAAAAACAAAACATGAACAACTGAAGTGATATTTCAAGAAATTTCCTGTGAAAATGAATCTCAAATTAGCAGTACTGGAATCTCTTCTCCATTTACTTTGCCCATCTCATCTCAGAGTTCAATTCTCACCCTAGCTTTCATAAACCACTACTTCAAGAACTAAAAGTTTTTCTATATAACAAGAAATAATTACATGATTTCTATTTTTTCATATTTTTCTTTCTCAAAAAAAAATTTTTTTTTTTTTCTCTTCATACCATTCTTGAGTGATTCTTCATACTGACACTTTCTGCTAAACATTCCTGTCAAGATATCGTTGCTCTCTATTTTTTTCCCGAAGACATTTCATATTTTCTGAAAACCTACAAGTATTCCAATGGAAAGAAAAAAAAAAACCTCCCCCCACCTGTAGTGTTACATTAAAGAAACTTCAAGTACAAAGTTCTTTTTTCTATTTTAAAATTATTCCCCCAATTACAACAACCCACCCCAGCATGGATTAAATAATAAACTACAATAGCATGACTATACAGAGAACAACTCTGTATAAATAAAATTAAAGAAAGAAATCCTTTGAAATTACCAGAAAAGGAACATTTGCCCCTTAATGTAGTTCTCCTCACTTTCTCCTGGTCTAACCCACTGATTAACAGGCTCAATACCGCCTGACGTTGGAGTCTGGCGTTAATGTCAAAAGTATGCTTTGAAGACCATTTCAGTGGTGAACCCCTTGTTACACCACCATTCTGCGTTGCATAACATTCCTTTTTACTCTGACTTTCAGTACAGCATTATGTCTTAACAGTAGAAACTTTGCAGTCAATACATACATATATACCATATATATATATATATATATATATATATATATATATATTGACCTTTTTTCTTAGATCTTGGTTGTAAGATTTGTTGTAATAAATGTCCTATAAATAAACAGGCTCCGTTTTGTTGCTTCACTTCACATTTCTTATTATACATACATATATGAAAGCTAAAAATGATGCAAAGCACATTCTGACCAGCAATATGTAACAACATCTGACAATCTGGTTGGTCATGTGATCACACACACACACACATATATATATATATATATATATATATATATATATATCAGTTAATACATGACAAAAGAATATGAGTTACATAATCACCTTCTTTAGCTTACAGCTGTTTTTGCTTTAGGATGCAGTGCACTCATAGCAGAGAGCTTGTGTAACTTCCTATAGCTTCTTCAGAGCCATTAAAACTAAGTATATGTTTATTTCAAAAAGCAGTCCAAAATAAACATGTTCTGCTTCCTATAGCAAAAACAGCTGTAAGCTAATGAAAGTAATTACATAGCATGTTCTTTTGTCATTTAATAGCTGATATTATTCTCTGTACTCACCTGATGTTTTACTCTTAAGCATAAAACAATTTAATTTCAACAATTGATTATCAGTATTGCCTAAGTGAAATCATAACATATATATATTTATACACACATGGACACACCCTCTCAATGTTGATGTCGTCGTTGTTACAGTTCTTATTAACAGCAGAATCATTTGAGCATCATATAAATGCACTGTTACGTTTGTTCTGGGTTCAAATCCTGTGAATGTCAATTTTTGTCTTTTATTCTTCTGGGGGACCAATAAAACATAGTACCACTCAAGTACTGAGGTTGCTAATATTTGTGGCCCCATACTGACAATAGAAAATCATCAACATCATTATAGAAAGTTCTGAAATGGAAGAACGGTAATGATTTTTAATATTCAAATTACATCAAAGTACACACAGTAAAGTTATTGGTATTAGGAAGGGCATCCAGCCATAGAAACTTTGCTGAAGCTGATAGTGGAGTTCAGTGCAGTTCTGCAGCTTAGATCCTGTCAAATAGTCTAACCCATGCAAACATGGAAAACAGACAGTAAACAATGATGGGAATGGGGGTGATGAATGACTTTGCCCTAAATTCTTAAAAAAGGTGATAAAATAAGTTTTGTTCAAGTACTGGGCTTGATACAGTCCACTATACTCTAATCACTGAATATCTTGCTAATGTCTTATCTTAGAAAATGATATTATATGGTACAGTAAATATTATCAGCATATATTATTATATATATATATATATATCATTATATCTTGATATATATATATATATATATATATATATCAGTATATATATTATATCAGTATATTCCTGTATAATCCCAGAGCCACACTAGTTATTGTTTCTGATTTAGGCACAAGGCCAGCAATTTTGACTGGAAGGGTTAATTGATTACATCAACTCCAATACCTAACTGGTATTATATTTTTGCAACCAGACATTAGTAATCATGATCATGGTTATAATCGTCTTAATGCTCACTTTCTCATGCTTTCATGGGTTGCACAGAGTTTATTGAGGCAGATTTTCTACGGCTAGATGCCCTTCCTGTTGCTAACCATCACCTGTTTTCAAGCAGAGTTATATTTCCACATGGTCAGACATGTTTTCGTAGAATATTGGAAATGAATGAGTCTGCTTGTATGACAGCAACACTCATTTACAACTACCACTCAAGGCACAGAGATATTAACACACACACACATACATAAAATGGGCTTCGTTCACTTTCCATGAGAGACATTACAATTTATTGATTGAACATGATTGACATAACCCTCTTGTCATACAAATAAAGAGAAATATCCTCTCACATAAAATAGAGAGAGAGAAACATTGAAATATCTGATATCAAATAAATCAGCATTGAATCAGTCACACCAAACAGGCAATGCCAAACTGACTGTCCCTATTTCATGGCTAGAACAATTTTATTCTGAAGAAATATGAAGAGTACTCCGCAAGTGAAAAGTATCAGCTGTCTTAACCAACTAGTACTGTTATTGTTGTTTCTTAAAATAGTGTTACTTATTGGGTTAATATATTAAATATTTTCAGCCAGGGTTAAATTTACATAGAAATGTAAATGACTATAAAATTGGTACATATTATAAATATCAAAGTATAAATATGGTATGGATTAAGAATAAGTATTTGAAATTCTATTCATGTTTAATCCTTTCAGATTACTCAGATTATTCTATCAAATTCAATACTTATTTATTCACATTGTTTTGAATTAATCATGCATATATCTCGTAGCTTTGAGATTTTGGTATTGTGATTGTATATTTTTAAAATAACATTGTAGGGTACGTGTAAGAGGTCAGAACTGGACTGTTTGAACATAAAACAGGTAAAATATTTGTGTTGCATATGACTGGTTTAAATGCTAGATAGTTAATATTGCCACATTTAGTATTGCTGTGAAAGCAGACCATGTGGTTAAATCACAAGGCTTTTGGCAGCTTGAAATGGAGATTAAACCAACTAGTTTCAGTTTTCATTAAATACTCATCAGTGATTGCTTATTTCTATCTTGCAAGTTGCTAAAAGAAAGTAACATATACTACTTATAAATATGTTGGCAAAATTATGCTAAGCATAATCTGCCCTAAAGCTCAGTGGTGGGTATTGAGTACTTCATGCTCACAATTAATTCATAGTGAATGTATTTATTACACAGCTTTTGAGGTAATTTAAATTTTAAGGTATATTTTTTTAATGAAAATACACACACACATATGTTATGTTGAAACAGTCTAGAGTAAAGGACCCTGAGGAAACTGCACCGACCATGGTGCAAGGTTGCACATCCAACAACATGCAGTTTGCTGTAGTTGAAACACATGTAGTTCTGGAGAATATGCTGTAAATAACTGTTAAATAAAATTTATGGATGTGAAAAGTCTCCATTCTCCTTATCATTATTAATGTTATATATATATATATATATATACATACATACACACACATGCACACTAAGCTTCCACACAGTTTCTGTCCACCAAATTTACAAGGCATCGGTCAGCCCAGGACTAAAAAAAGACACTTACCCAAGCTACCACAGAGTGAGACTGAAACAGAGATCACATGATTGTAAAGTGGGCTTCTTAACCACATAGCAATGCCTCTGCATATAAGAAAAAAATTATATTTTAAAGTAAATATATATATATAAGGTAAAAAACAAAAACTTATATTTAAAATTATCTTTACATTTCGAAGGCTGTGTTTGATCCTGCTGTATGGTATAACACAACTGCATTAAACCTGGAACCACGTATTTGAAAAACAAACTTCTAAACCACATGGCTTTGCTTGGGGAAATAAAAGGGATTTCAGACTACCAATTTTCAATGGGGGAAATAAAAGGGATTTCAGACTACCAATTTTCAATGGGGGAAATAAAAGGGATTTCAGACTACCAATTTTCAATGGGGGAAATAAAAGGGATTTCAGACTACCAATTTTCAATGGGGGAAATAAAAGGGATTTCAGACTACCAATTTTCAATGGAGGAAATAAAAGGGATTTCAGACTACCAATTTTCAATGGGGGAAATAAAAGGGATTTCAGACTACCAATTTTCAATGGGGGAAATAAAAAGGATTTCAGACTACCAATTTTCAATGGGGGAAATAAAAAGGATTTCAGACTACCAATTTTCAATGGGGGAAATAAAAGGGATTTCAGACTACCAATTTTCAATGGGGGAAATAAAAGGGATTTCAGACTACCAATTTTCAATGGGGGAAATAAAAAGGATTTCAGACTACCAATTTTCAATGGGGGAAATAAAAGGGATTTCAGACTACCAATTTTCAATGGGGGAAATAAAAGGGATTTCAGACTACCAATTTTCAATGGGGGAAATAAAAAGGATTTCAGACTACCAATTTTCAATGGGGGAAATAAAAGGGATTTCAGACTACCAATTTTCAATGGGGGAAATAAAAAGGATTTCAGACTACCAATTTTCAATGGGGGAAATAAAAAGGATTTCAGACTACCAATTTTCAATGGGGGAAATAAAAGGGATTTCAGACTACCAATTTTCAATGGGGGAAATAAAAGGGATTTCAGACTACCAATTTTCAATGGGGGAAATAAAAAGGATTTCAGACTACCAATTTTCAATGGGGGAAATAAAAGGGATTTCAGACTACCAATTTTCAATGGGGGAAATAAGAAGGATTTCAGACTACCAAATTTCCTTTCTCAAATTCTCACATCAAGAATCTATACTAAAATTTATGGGCATTTAAAAGACCACAATTTTAAAGCTTTAAAAAAAAAAAATGCTAGTAAACTTAACTGCAAGGTTTTCCTGAAACTTTTAAAAAATGCTTTGATATAACTTCTCTCCGTTGCTTCAGATCAATCCTCTGAGAATTCCTCACTAGACATTGAGTTGATTGTTTCCAACACTGATGTAGAGATAAACAACCGAAATGAACCTAAAATATATACTGTGGTGACTGGATTAACAGTCAAAAATTTATTTAAGCACAAGCATTCATTTGTTAGCATTAATAAAAAAAAAAAAATGCTCAAACTTTGTTTGAATTTATATGGTTGTTGCATGTGACAAGTCTTCACGAACTGAAAATTATGTGGCACAATCCTACCGGAATGGTAGCTTCAAATTAAAAATTTAGTGTGATTTTTTGGTAGAGCAAAAACGAAAGAATTTTGATTAAAGTTAGTAACAGTTTGAACAAAAAAATGAAATTGTTAGTGTGTTTTATGCATAAGGTTAAATAGCTTTTATGTAAATAACAGCCTTCTTGAATTTTTTTCCTGGTTCCAGGAGAACCATTACTTTCATTAGGATGAGTGATTAGAAGAGAGATTTATCTAATCTCTTCCCTGAATTACCCACCAAGAACTAAAAACACACCAGAATGTCCTTTTTGTTAATAGAAAAGGTGCAGGAGTGACTGTGTGGTAAGTAGCTTGCTTACCAACCATATGGTTCTGGGTTCAGTCCCACTGCATGGCACCTTAGGCAAGTGTCTTCTACTATAGCCTTGTGAGTGGATTTGGTAGACAGAAACTGAAAGAAGCCTGTCGTATATATATATATATATGTGTGTGTGTGTGTGTATTTGTCCTCCCCACCATCGCTTGACTGTCGATGTTGGTGTGTTTACATACTCATAACTTAGCAGTTTGGCAAAAGAGACCGATAGAATAAGTACTAGGCTTACAAAGAATAAGTCCTGGGGTTGATTTGTTTGACTAAAGGTGGTACTCCAGCATGGCCGCAGTCAAATGACTGAAACAAATAAAAGAATCCAAAATGGTTAGAACTGAGACAATAATGTGGGAGGCAGGAGGTTATTTGCTCCAACTGGTGTCACTCTTTCACTGCCAGAACTGATCTTTTTGATGCCAAAAGAAAAAGAAAAAGAAAAAAGAAATTTTAAGAAAACATCAGATGCAACAATGATGACAGCCATGTTTTTCACCAACTCTTTCTCGCTATCTTTGTTTCTACTTATTTTACATAACTGACACTCCATTAGTTATGATTAGGGTTCTAATTGATCTGACCAAAGAAACAGTCTGCTCATGAAATTAATATACAAGTGGCTGAGCACTCCACAGACCCACATACCCATAATGTAGTTTTCAGGGAGATTCAGCGTGACACAATGTGAGAAAGCTGGCCCTTTGAATTAAAGGTACAACTCATTTTTGCCAGCTGAGTGGACTGATGCAATGTAATATAAAGTGTTATGCTCAAGGACACTTTGCCTCGCTGGGAATTGAACTTGTGACCTTACAATTTTAACAACAATTATATTCACTCCTATTTTATTTCTCATGCAGTATGGCTATGTATCTCCTCTATAGCAAGACACCTACACTTGTCTCTCTATCATACTTTAGCCTCTCAACATACTTTGTCAAGGAGGCTTTTTCCCTTTCCCGTTCTTTTCCTGTTTCACAACTTACTTGGTGACCTCACTGGTGGATGTCTAGTAGCAAGAGAGGTGGCTTTATATATAGTAGATGTTAAGCAGCTAAAGTGTGATACAGCATGAACAGGTTTCTTACTGTAGAGAACGTATATAACTACTCTGTATTATACAAGGGTAAAAGTACCTGGAAAAGATGGTGGAGACATGATGTCAGTGTGTACCTCAAGGTATAAGAAGGTAAGTAAAAAAGAGAATGTAATATAAAGTCTTGTAATATAACATATCACCTACAATATTGATACCTCTTATAAAGTTTTGTAATATGTAATGTAAAGTCTTGCGACTGCTAATAAAAAGTCGTGTAACAAGTAATATAAAGTTCTATTACATGTAATAAAATGTTCTGTAATATATTGACATATCTCTTGCAGTATTGTAGCCTATTAGTTCCAATGCAAGCTGATTGAATAATTTCAAATAAGTAAAGCTTGCATGCTGCTAGTCGTACTGAATATTTGTCTTTGATAAAAGCAATTAACAGTTCTATTCTATCATAGTGAGATCTGTACAATAAAAGAACGGCTCAGAGAAGAGAGAAATACTGGAATATCACTTTCTTAACAATTTATTCTTGGAATTCATTTCTTACATAGGAGAAATAATAAACGACTAATTGCAAAGAGTGTGAACTTTCTTAGTTGATAGTATTTTATATTCAGAAAAATTAATCTTGATTGGACATACTTTGAGAAAACTAAAAACATCACTGGCTTCTCTTTTGAATCACAAAATTCACCTATCAAATCAACAGTCTGCCTACTCCCACCTATTCCTGTCTTTCCTTTTCTCTCTCTCTCTCTCTCTAACCGTTCTCTTCCCATCTTAGGTAGCCATGTTACCCTTTTTAACACAAGACTCCTTTTATTTCTGTCCTTCAATGCTACTTGCCTGCTCAGTTGAGGAGGTCTTGTCTTTCAAGTCACTTAGTGACCTCAATGCTTGTTGTTGGTGCCACATAAAAAGCATCCAGTACACTCTGACTGCTTGGTCAGCATTAAGAAAGGCATCCAACCATAGAAATCAGGCCAAAACAGACTGCAGGGATTGATGCAATCTTCTGACTTGCCAGTTACGGTGGAACCATCTACACCAGTGGTTCTCAACCGAGTTCCATATGGCCCCTGAGGGTCCATATAAGATTTTGGGGAGCCCATGGAACAAAATAGTAAATTTGGGATCCACAATAGTATTTTAAGGGCCCCTGAATAAATTTGCTTTAGATATATGCATTGGTATGTATTGCAAGAGACAGGTTTCTTTCTCTAACATTTTGCTTAGTTCAACCTACACAAGTGAATGAGTGGAAAACATAATAAGAATTTTGAAAGAAGTCTCTATAAAACTAGCTTTCAAATATTGAATGGTTATGGGGGTCCACCAGAATAGAATAGTAATCAAAGGAGTTCGTAGATAAAAAATGGTTGGGAATCCCTGATCTGCACCATGCCAGCATGAAAAACAGACATTAAATAATGATGATAATGATAGTGGTGGTAGTGGTGATGGTGGCGGCAGCAGTAGTGATAGTGGCAGTGATGATGATAATAGATTTATATAGTAATTAAAACCTCTTATTTTTCTCATATTTACACACAGATTTATATATCTTAATAACCAAAAGATCATTTATCCTACAGTCGATTACAATTGAAAACCAATGACTGAAGTAGCTTCAACATTTCTTATCCACTCTATAGAATCCCGTATTTTTCTGTTACACAAGTTTCTGTTCATGTGCTGTATAAAACTGTATCTGACTTAGGTAAGAAAATTGCCTCATCCACCATCTTCAACATCAAATTTGCTACTACCTGAAATATATTATATGTATAAAACATTTACTCATGTTTGAGATGTGGAAAACTACTCAGAGCCATTCCAGAAATTTCTATCACTTTCTGTGATACTGTTTCCTATCAATTGAAATATTCTATGGCAGCAGAGAAATACAGTTCTACAGTTTAACACGTAAGAATCTGAATAAGAATTGAGTTCCATTGAAATTCCAAGACAATATCTGTGCATGTTTAAAGAAATACCCTGACACATGTTGCTATAAACAACTGCATTCTCAGCCATGGAGAGAAATACTCTTTTCACACATAATTTTCAGAATTAAATGGGAATAATTTTCTTTTCTTCTTCCTTTCTTTCCAATCATTCCTGCTTTCTTTTCTTTTCTTTTTTTCTTCCTTTCTTTATTTCCTAGAATTATTGCAAGATGAAAAATGTTACAATGACAAAAGTATACACTTCTTCACTAAAAATACATCACTGCTCACTTGAACCTACCTCCCTTTATCTCTCTCATTTTCTTTCTTTCTTCCTTTTTTTTCTTTCCCCTCCCTCTTCCAACCAATTTTAATTTAATACACATAGATTAGTCTAGACTCATTATTAAAAAGCAACCTATAATATATTCTGCAAATGAGGCTCTGACAATCCAAATATATTTTCCAATAACAAAATTCAAACATTAATTTTGAAAAATTAAATTCATATCCACCCACCTTCCACCCACAACTAATAGCCTTAATTTCCCTCCACTATGGCTAAAAATTTCACGTATCTTATTTTAAGTACCTCACAACTAAAATCCTCACAGCCTTCATCATAACTATGTCAGCAAAAATCCTTACAAGCACAGTTTAACGCTTTACTAACTCCTGCACAATTAGCTAATCAATAAAATTAAATTTCTTTTCTCAATGTCTAAAAATTATTTCATGCTTGATCAATTAATGCTCATCTCCACACCACCATGGAATTTTGTTCCGATATCATGCATCAACATAATATAAGCAGCACCTCCAAACTTACATAGGTGAGTCAGTCCTTATCCCTCCTCAAGAATTACCATGTGCGTCACAAGCAATACTGCAGAAAATCTGCGGTTTACTATCAGGGAGTGAATAATTATTACAAATAATTGGTCGAGCATGCATGGTTGCCAGCATCTTCAAATTTGCAAACTAGAATATCATACTGATGAGGAAATGAAGGTTTTCATTATTCTGATCCAGAAAGGCGTCTATGATTAACTAAGACTGGTTAGTTTCGTTGTTTTTTTTTTTCTTGTTTTGCCTTTGTGAGTTACAAGTATTGCTATCTGTTGGAGTTTTAGCACTTTAGCTGCTATTTCTGAACTTTGGTATGTGGTGAAGCAACTGTTGCTGATCCCTTAATTATGTTTATATATATATATATATAAACTTACTGTTAACAAAAGTCAGGATGTATGGCATTCAGTTATTCCATATATGAAAAATGTGTTAAATACTACAAAACGTACATGAAGGACAGACACCAGGACTCTAATTCTTCCTCAGTTATCGACCGAAAATATTAATACCTAGTTTTATGCTTTCAATGATAAGACTAGGAATTTCACATATTGGCAGCACCTGCAAGATTGTATGTATGTGCATATATGTATGACTATATATATGTATGCATGTATGTATGTATGTCATTGCTCAATCTTATTTCAAGATTTCTTGCTAATAGAGAAAGAGCTGGTTTCTAACCTAGATCCAAGGCTCCTTCATTGGAATTTCAACATCAACAACAGGGTATTTTTGCTTGTATGTATGCATGTATGTATGTATGTATGTATGTATTCATGCATGTATGTATATGTGCAGATTTGTATGTTTTGCTTTATGTACATATGCTCATGCATATAGTTGCATATCTAGACATGCTCAAATATATTTAAATGATAAACTTCAGGAAAGTTTTACAGATTTTTACAGTTCCAGTGAGGGAGTGGATATGTAGTCTTCGAATTAGCTTTCTCCTCTCTGGTTTTGAGAAGCCTAATTTCTCAAGATTGGTAGGTAGGTATGTATGTATGTATGTATGTATGTATGTATGTATGTATGTATGTGTGTATGTATGTGTGTATGTATGTATGTATGTATCATATCAGAAGAGTTATCACAAGGAAATTAGAACAATTCTTTGCTAAGTCAGCTATCTCTTTTTTTATTCCATTAATCTCAGAATGAAGACTGAAGACATGTAAACCTTTAAATATGATTGGTTATAGGTTCTCCATATATTGTTTTCATCATGGTATTCATTTTAGCTTGATAAAATTTCCAGTAAATTTGGTATGAAATCTTCAGTAAATGCACAAGATATTGGCAATATCCTGCAGAAACTAGACCAATTTACTTCAATAATTTAATAGAATTTCTCATTTTGGATAGTAAGTAACTGTGTAAAAAAATCAACAAAAAAAACTAATATTTTGGTGGCAATTATTGTTGAGTAGTAGCAAAGTGGCTGAGTGGATACGGAATATGAATTACCAAGTAATTAGTATGTTGGAAGTTCAAATCTACTGGAGACTTACTTTACTAAACCTGGGATGACTTATGTGAAAGAAGAAGCTACCAGATATTTTTGGAAGATTACTTTTGTTGAGTTAACATACCATCGTGGGATATTAATTTCACATCTACATTACACTATAATATACACAGATATATGTCCTCTGTGACACTTGAAGGTAGTGATATTACTGTTGCCATAGTGATATTATTATTGTATTAGTGATGTTATAAGTTTTAGAGAAATTGTTACTTTCATGTTATTGTCATTACTTTTGTGATAATATCATTACTTCACTGATATTAGAATTGCTTTTGTTATTTTTTGTTCCTTTAGACATATTAATCAGCTGACAAAAGTCATGAGAGTATTCCATTGTCTGAAGTATTGATAGAACTGGTGGACTGTACTGCAGATTTGGTAAGGATGGTAAAATATACTGCAGTGTTTAAAGGAATGATGAACTGTTATATATTAGATTGCATTCTAGTTCTACCAACACAACAGTTCTATCAACACTGCAGTACAGTCTACTGAATCTACCAAAACTATATTATTTCACCTGTTCTGCCAACATTTCACTACAGTCAACCAATTCTACCAACCTACATTATATTCCCTAAATTTTATAAACATTACATCACAGTCTACCACCTCTGCCATCACTACATTGCATTCCACCAATTCTAACAACACTACATAACAGTCTTCTAGTTCTACCAACACTATTTTACATCCCATTCAACCAGTTCTCTCACAACCTCAATAAAACCTACCAGTTGTACTATCACTGTATTATATTCCATTCTACCAACACTACATTACAATATTTTAGTCAACTGGTTCTGTCTTCAGTACAATACAGTTCTTCAGGTCTGCTAGCCTTACATTACATCCCACAAGTTCTACCAGCATCACAGTAATATCCACAAGGAACATTAGTTTGAAACAACCAGAGCTGTTTATGTATTTGGAATGTATGTATACATGGTAGTAAGCTTACCAGAATAAAGAGGACAAATATAGATTTTTTGTTTACTAATGTGTGTACTAATGTGAGTAGTAAATATGGGGGCTTTATTCATGGAAATATTGCTGACAGAACCATCACGGTTGAAGATTAATGGGTAGAATGGTTTCACAAAATTAGAGATCCTTTCAACAAGGGGCCAAAAAATTGGCTTTTATTTGGAAGGTACAAGATTTAGCAGTGTTTGTGTTTTGGCTTACTTATGAATTAGAAAGACTACTATATTTAAAGAACTACATAAAATACAGTTGATGCAAATGAAAGAGAAGATTAAGGAAGTAATACTATAAATACACAGAGCTTTATGTTAAACACAATGTATCAATATTTTGGCTGTTCAAATAATTTTCGCCAGCTTTGTCTGCATCATTTAGCGCTGACTTTTTTATGCTTGCATGGGTCAGAAGGAATTTGTCGAGGCAGGTATTTTTGTGGTCTGATGTCCTTCGTGTGACCAACTCTCACCTGATTTCTAAAAATTTAGACTACACCACTCTGAAGTTGATACAGAACGATAATGAACTCAATACATGTAAAGACTAGGGAGAGTAGGAGTCAATAAAAATATCTCAGTGCTAGCTTATAGGATAGTTGATTGTTCAACATAAGACTAAGTTTCCCCTTCAGAAATTACCAATAACATATAACAAAGTGGAATATGTGGAGCCATCAAGAATTAATCGATTACATTGTTGCTGGTTACTTAGTTTTAGCCATAAATGGAAGATGTATAAATAGATATGGCAATAGTTGGAGTTTTTTTTATACACAGGAAACTATTCTGGCATTTTGGAATATTTAAAGAAATTAGGTGGTACAACATACAATACAAAAGGTCAAGGTTTTTGAGAATGATGAAAGCGGCCATACTCTGAGACATGTCAAATTATATAGACAAGGAGACTGAGGCAAATCATCTTGATATCATTGTTAAAGAACACTAGGCAAAGAATATCTCCTAATCGATGTGTCAGTTTTAATGGAAGATACTATATCTAAATGGAGAAAGTAACCAAATATAAAAAAAGCCTGAAGATAAAAATATCCAAAATGGAGGGATTGAAAACATAAACAATCCTTACAATAATAAGTGCCTTGGGAATGATAAAAAAGAAATGCAGAGAAGTATTATTTGGAATCGAAATACAAAGACTTACACAAATATAGAAGATACAGAAAATAGCACGATTTAGAAGCTGTAGATATATAATTTTCAGTATAATAGGAAAAATACACTGCACACATAACTGGACTTGGTTCTGAAGGGAAAGCTTGAAATATGTTGTGGAAGGATTCTGATCACCCATCAAGTGACTAAAGGTGGACTGACTTTTTGTTATAAACTAAAGAACTATAAGTGATTGGTAGTTCATGTTGGTAAGCAGTTCGCTGTGAGCCTTTGATATAGAGTGTTCAGTCTCATGTAATAGTAATGTGTCATGTATATACTTTCTTTTCTCCTGCTTTGTTATATTATATATCCAATACAAGGATATAAAAAATTAACAATAAAATTAGTGAAATGATGATGGTGGTGTTGGCGGCTATGATGATGATACATTCATTTATTTGCCACAAGGGTCCTAAATTCATATAACAACTTGTTACTAAAAAGGCTTATGGGATGTGTTGGGACATAGTTATACAAAAACATAGTATGGGTTAAAAATGTTATCCCATATGTTATAAAAAATATTATGACGTCTTAAAAATTAGTGAATAAAAACACAGATAAATTACACAAATAAGTGAATAAATAAGTATATAAATATATGAGTTATTAGGAAGCTTACTTTGCAACCATTTGGTTTTGGTTTCAGTCCCTCTTTGCAGCATCTTGGACAAATGTCATCTACTATATAATAATAATAATAATTTCTGATTTAGGTACAAGGCCAGAAATTTTGAGGTGAGAGAATTAGGCGATATCATTGACTCAATACTTGACTGTTGATTTATTTTTATCAATTGCCTGGAGGTATGAAAAGCAATGTTGATGCGATTTTAATGCAGAACATAAAGAGCCAGAATATGATAATAATAATAATAATGATGTGGTGGCGCAATGGCCCAGTGGTTAGGGCAATGGACTCGTGGTCGGAGGATCGCGGTTTCGATTCCCAGACCGGGCGTTGTGAGTGTTTATTGAGCAAAAACACCTAAACTCCACGAGGCTCTGGCAGGGGGTGGTGGCGACCCCTGTTGTACTCTTTCGCCTCAACTTTCTCTCACTCTTACTTCCTGTTTCTTGAGTAACGCTGCGATGGACTGGCGTCCCATCCAACTGGGAGGAACATATACGCCATAGAAACCGAGAAACCGGGCCTATGAGCCTGGCTAGGCTTTGAAAGGGCGATGAAAAAACGAAAACGAATAATAATGATAATAATAAAAATAATAATAATAATAATGGACAACATATGAGCATTCAGCTTCCGCTGAACGAGCTGCACAAATGATTTATTTATAGTGACCAAATGTGCATGTTGCACATTAGCTCACTCGCTGCATCAAACCATTGTTGTCTGAACAGGTGCATGGTGTGTCATGCGTCAGGTGTCAAAGTGATCACAGAGCAACGTGAGATGAAGTGTTTTGCTCAAGAACGCAACACACCACCCAGTCTAAGAATTGAAACCATGATCTAGCAATCGTGAGTGTAGCACAAGGTCAGCAAGTTTGAGGGAGGGGGTAAGTCAATTACAGTGACCCCCAGTACTCAACTGGTGCTTATTTTATCAGCCCTGAAAGGATGAAGAGTAAAGTCGACCTCAGTGGAATTTGAACTCAGAATGTAAAGACGGATAAAATGCCAAAAAAGCATTTTGTCCAGCATGTTAACAATTCTGTCAGTTTGCCGCCTCGATAATGATATTGATGATGATGATGATGATGATGATGATGAGGAGGAGGAGGAGGAGGAGGAGATAACAACGACGATGACGACAGCAACACCAACAATAATAATAAAAATAGTAATAATCATAATAATCAACAACAGCAACAACAATAATAATATCCATGACTTTGTTGGCAATAGTCTAACATATAATAATGAAACATGTGTGGTTGTAGATATAAAATAAATGGGGATGCAAGAAGGGCAAAAAATGTATTATAATAATAGGGTTGGGTTTAAAAGTTTGATACAATATATAAAAAATATATATAAATGAAGGAAATATATAAATGTACCAGTGCCATGTAAAAACAAAAAACCATGCCGGTGCCACATATAAAGCCATGCAAGAGCAGTGGTGTTGGTGCCATGTAAAAAAAGCACCCAGTACACTCTGTGAAGTGGTTGGCATTAGGAAAGGAATCCAGTCACAGAAACCACGCAGACAATTGGAGCCTGGTGCAGCTCTCTGGCTGGCCACCTCCTGTCAAACCATCCAACCCATGCCAGCATGGAAAACAGACATTAAATGATGATGATGATGACGACGATGACGACGGCGATGATGATAATAATAACTGCAAATAAGATTTTCAGAATCTGCCATCTTTTGGTAAACAAAGTAGGAGCATGTAGCCATTGACAATGCAACTTGTAGTTTACCGAGTCTCCATTAGGTTTGATGTATAGCTGGCGGCATTGATAGTGGAAACAGTTTGGCAAATATAGAAATTAATTAATAAAGTAATTAATTGGTTATCTTTACGATGGGATGGAGTGTCTTCCAGAATTTTTCCTTTTAATTTACTCAAAGTAGAGCCATGTCGCATTTTATTTTGTAGGCTGTAAAATTAGATTTATAAACAACAAAAACATCAACAGCATTGCCAACACATCTAGCACCACCACGAACTACCACCACTGCCACCACCACAACCAGAGCCACAACCACAACCACCATCGCTGCCAACACCACCACCACTTCCGCCACAGCCACCACCACCACCACTATAAATACAATAATGGACATACAGAATGGTTATTGATCAGTTGATGTTGTGCCATTTTGGGGGATATTTCTATTGTAGAAGCTTCACAGTATGCAAATTCTGCTCATTTTATGCACCACATTATATCGTATAGAATGTAGCATGATGTGGAAAGTAAACTTATTATCATCGCTTAGTCCCAGGCAGACTGTGGAAGAGCAGACCAATGATCATATGCATGCCAGTCATGACCATCTAATGTGTCCTTTTTTTATGAAGGCAAAGTGGAATTTAAAGGAATATAGCTGTTATATCTAGCTGGTCAAGTAACCACATAGAGACTTTCCTATCGACTTAGGTAAAATACTGTACACTATATTAGATAATAGTGTACAACCAATGGTTGTTAAATTCTAGATTAGACTTGATCCAGAAGATCAAAAGCATTTCAACGATGACCACTTTGCCTTTTCAAACAAAGTATCTTGGTCTACTCTTTCCTTCTTTATAGACAAAGAAACACTGCGTTTGAGGAAAATTTAGCACCTATCTCTAGCAGGTCAAATAACTGTGTGGAGGAGTTGTTCTCAACCATTTTTTACCTATGGACCCTTTCAATTACTATTTCATTGTGGTGGGCCCCCATAGCAATTTCATGTTTAAAACTAATTTTATAGATACTCCTTTAAGAATTCCTATTTTGTTATTCACACATTCACTTGTATATTGTTGAACTATGTAAAATGTTAGAGAAAGAAACCTAGCTGGGTTTTTTTTGCAATACCTAGGTTTAAATCAAAACTTTCCATGGACCCTTAAAATACTACTGTGAATCTTTAATTTATTATTCTGCTAGCATGGACTGCCCCCCCCCCCCCAAATTTTATATGGACCCCCAAAGGTCATATGAGTCCTAGAGGATCTCTCTCTTTGGTTTGCTTACAGCAGGGGTTTTCAAACTGTGGTCTGCAAGGACAAGACAGGGGGTCCGTGGACAGCAACTACTTTTTATGAGCAATTTGATCTTATATATGTTTTTTAATCGAAATCTTTTAATTGACAATAAACCTATTTTGTTAAATACTGTTAAATAAATAAATGTAAAAATATATGTTATTTTAAGCAAATGTTTATGTATAAATTTCATAAGCATTTATAAGGAGGTCCCTAAGGTAAAGCCTGAAATATAAAGGGGTCTGCAAGTCAAAAAGTTTGAAAACCCCTGGCTTACAGCATGCTAAGTCTAATGCACAGCTTTTGCAGTAAATGTTAGCCGTTGTATATAGAGTGAGTAATGCAACATGATGATAGCATGCAGCACTTCATTTAAATTGTTGCATGCAATATGTATTTTACATCACATAAAGTGCAGTGTTTAGGGTGCAGCGAGACATCAGATATCTTGGTCCTTTGTCATTTCATCTGAAAGGTTCAGTATCCTCAGGTCATCCTTCAGTACTTCGTCCCGTGTCTTCTTGGATCTCCCTCTTCCATGTATTCCACCTACTTTGAGAGATTGGCACTTCTTTTTGGAACTGTCAGCTTCCATCCCCATTGCATGACCAAACCAGTGCAGTCTTCTCTCTTGCACACTGCATAGTGTAGAAATAAGTTGTAGCGTGTAGTATGGAAGATGTTAATAATGAAGGAACTTCTACATGGTGGTTTGACTAGCTAAAAATAGTTGACAAATCTCCTTGAAATCAAACCTTCCTTTGCAGTTCAATTTCCTGTCCTTCTGTGTTTGTTCAATGTACTGTGTATGCACTCTTGACTTTCATTGCTGTCTTTCTTTACATGACTTACTACTACTTTCTGTCCCATATTTTACCATAATATGATAAATTTACAAATACTTCAGAAGAAATATATAAATCAGCTTGAACCATAGCAATGACCTCATCAAGATCAGCAATGATGGAGGGGGAAAGTTATTTCCCTTCTCAATGTCACATGATTGTCCAGAATGCATTTAAAAATAACACTTCACTCTTGAAAATATACTCTGTAAACACGATAGAACTCCTCACCACCACCACACCTCCTACTACAAAAATCTAAAATTCCTGTAGTATAACATTAACAACATTACAGACATGCTTTTGGAACTAAAATAGTTTATAATCATACATGACATTCATGTAGAGATAATTCAAAAAACGTTCTTACTAGTTGAACACTGAGCTCCTTCTATTCCAGCTTAGACACAAATTGGACAAGACAGATCCTTTCATAATGGTGGTAGTTTGATTACTTATAAAAAATTCTGCATCCAACAAATGACAATTTGCAAAGTAATGGGAAATGACAATACACTAGAAATGCAAGCTTTCTGGATAAGAAACCAGAAAAACAAAATGCATTAATATAAATGTATGTGCATGCACACATACATGTATGTACAATGCTAAAATCCTCTCCAACATTACACACATCAGTTAGACACTTTAATCAAATAACACCATTGCGAAAACTTCGATGCACTAAACACCTGGTTTTCAAATGACACAAATAATAAAAGAGTTAAAATAATAGCGTCTGAAGTAAACTCCCTTTACATCCTAAACGGTCCACACTAATGAGCATCATACTTACAACAACAATTTTTCTTCAGGCCTCCATAAAAAAACAATACACATAAAAAGAGAACGTTGCAAACATTTGTCTCTAACAGAAACCACAAAAAACAACAGGAAAACACTTTAAAGAGTAATTTACATCATCGACAACTATAAGAATGGTTACTTTACACTCCTTCTCAATAGGGAAAACTTTAATATACCCACACTACAATTCCAAGAAACTGCTCTCTCTTATCAGGCATTTCTTGAATATCAACCATCAAAAACTACACAAGGTTGGAATATAAGATGAAAAATTACACCTTTTACTTCGATCTTAATTTTGACTCTTTCCATCCTTCAGATAACCAAAGCAAATGGTCTTTAAGGCCTGACAAAATCTTAAATAAACACCTAGGGCCCTAAGGAATTAATTCACTCATTGGCTACTCATACAACTTGTACCAATACTGTTACATGTACAGAAATCTGTCCAAAAGACACAAAGAGAACAATACCCTTTACACAAAAGAAATAGCACTCTTGTTCCATGATGCATGGAAGGTCCTGATTTGATGGGAACCTGCAAAACCAAGAACTGCCTCAATAACTTCTGACACAAAGAAAATGGAAAGAACAAGAATCTGTTAGACATAATCACACATAACAGAAGGATTTAGACAATCCATTCTCTAAAGTGAGCTGAAACACTAAGAGGAGTTTGTGTTGTATTGATTGATGATTATGTAGAATATACGATATGTGAGCTATACCATTGATTTGAAAATGTCTCCAATAGAGAATGTACTGTGGCTTGTAAAATTATTTTTTAGATTGTATGTTATATTCACTGGTATAATTTTTATATTTTTGTTCATATTATTTTTATCATTCAAACTTTTTTTCATATTGGCTTTTGTCAGCCAAATTTCATCTGACCCATGTGAGTATGAAAAAGAGGACGTTAAAACGATGATGATCTGTTAATTACAACATCATTGATTACAGGTTCTCTATGGACTAACCACTGCTTCATAGTATTTCTGAGGGTGAGAGTGTCACAAAAGTGTCTAACTTAATGCAGAACTAATATCTCAAGGGTGTTCATTAGTAAAGTACCAGACTATGCCTTCTTAACAATGTTTATATCCTCTCTCTATCATATTCACACACAGAACACTGGATAAACTTAGGCCTTGGTAGAACATGTTTATCCAAAACATCACACTGTGAGATCAAACTTAGAAACACATGAACTAAATAACCATGCATCCATATCTGTACAAAGCCATGCCTGAACCCATAACGACTCAGCTAAGTCTGTATCTGTGACCACTCAGCTATGTCTTTATTTGTAACCACTCAGCTATGTCTGTATTTGTAACCACTCAGCTATATCTGTACCTTCTATGAATTTTTTTATGCACAGATACATCTTTTCTTTTAACTGTTTCAATCGTAAAACTATTGCCATGCTGGGACACCACCTTGAAGCATTTAGTCATGTGGATCGATGAACTATTTTGAGTTCCCATCTACCAAATCCACTCAGAATGCTTTGGTTGGATTGAGACTATTGTAGAAGACACTTGCCTAGGGTGTCACACAGTGAGACTGAACCCAGAACGATGTGACTGGGAAGCAAACTTCTTACCACACAGCCATGCCTGCACATGTTAGGCACCTACATAGGAAGTGTTCTAAATGCCTTTCCCAGGGGACTTGACATCATAGATCTGCTACCAATTCCAAAACAGAATGAAGAATTCTGGTGCCTAGTAAAATGTCTAGAATTACAATGAAAGATCACAACACAGAACTATGTTTAACATGTTTCTCACTTCACATCTTGGTTCCTACAAAATAGTGTTCTTAAACATATTGAAAATCAAATTTTTTTTTATCTTCCTCTTTCTTATTATTTCTGAAGAAGATTTAGTATAATAAGTAAAATTTATTTTGCCTGTTATTACTTTAAAATATTTAAACTAGATTATCTAAAAAAAAATTTATTTGATTACATAGCTAATGAGAACTAAACCTCTCCAGTCATCAGCAGTTTTAAGAGTAGGAAATTTTGTTAGCTCTAACATTTGAAGAATTTCTCCAGCAATGAAAGCTATTTAGCAATTGAAAAATTCACCTTCCAAAAACAAAAACCAATTCAGCATGTCAAATCTGATTTAGCATTCCAACCCCACACTCTAACAAGACAAAAAAAAAGGGGGGGGGGGGGGGTAAAAATGGATTAAGAGTTTATTTTGTCATTTCTGTTCAAGAAGTGAGTTTGAGTGTAACAAGTATTTACTTAACAATGTGTTAAAGTTACCAAGTTGAAATATTTGGTTGATTAAATTTTCCTTCAGTCATTTCTTTGAAATGAAAGTGAAAAAAAAAATTATTGATTCACTGAAGTTTCCTATAAACCATTTTACATTGCGTATTCAACTCATCTAGATTACTCATGCATAATATATTTCTATCTATCTCTATATATATGTGTGTATATATATATATATATATATATATATTTATATAATATGTGTGTGTGTATAAATACACACACATCATTTTTTCTTTTATTTATGACAGTAAAAGAGTAATGTGAAATATCTAGCAAGAAGACAAGTTGGCATTAATAAAAATGTTAAACTAAACTAAAAATAGAATTTGAGCAAAATTCCTTAACTGACATTTAAGTGTAGATTTTAAACATTATTTTATGCTGTAATAAAACTAAAACATGATTTGAATTTCATCAATGATATGGCATGGCATGGTAACTTGTATGTTATCACACACCATAGTTCTTGTCAATGTTGTTTGAGAAAATTTGCCTATGGAAGATTGCCAACTGGATTTTACTGCAGGACAATTTCATCACCACCACCATCACCATTATCATAATTTAATGTCCATTTTCCATGTTCAAAGGTGATATTTCACCATGACCAGACACGTCTCAATGAAGAATGACATTTGCATGATGGTGACATTCACTTAAAACTATTACATGATGCCACAGCAAAGAGACAGTAACACACACACACACACTAACACATACATATCATCAGCATTATCATAGGCTTCTTCCAGTTTCCATCTACCAAGTCCACCTGCAAGGTCGACTTTGCTTTTCGTCCTTTCAGGGTTGATAAATTAAGTACCAGTTGCATACTGGGGTTGATCTAATTGATTGGTCCCCTCCCACAAAGTTTCGAGCTTTGTACCTAGAGTAGAAAAGATATCCTGTTGAAATCTGTTGGATGTTATTGATGTATTTCAGAAATATAAAACACTGAATATTTTGTTCAATAGGAATTCAACATTAAATAGCTGTAATATCTTCTCATTGTCATAAATCTAAATTTCCATTGAAATATTTTAAAATGTTGAACATTTGAATGCTAAAGAGCAATGTACTAACTATACTGTTACGCGCACCAAACAAATTTTTATTAACATGCATCTCATATTCAACATTCTTGTCATAAATTGCAATTGTTGTTGAAATATTTAAAAATATCTCATGCTTGAAAGTTGGATGGTCTAAAATCATAATATTACATGTGCCAAACAGATCAAAAGGTCTTTTATTGCTAATGGATATCTCATATTCAATTTTATATTTAAGAATATAAGATCAGATGATTCATATTACTTAAGAATTGGTAAAATTTGAAACTCAGTCACAATTTGTAAAGCTTCAGCCTAAAATTAATTTTGCATCCTGTCCTCTTTTCTTTCTATGTCTTTTACTTTCGATACACATACAAACACATATAGATAGATAGGTAGACAGACAGATAGATAGATAGAGAGGGAGAGATACATACATACATATGTACATACATACATGCAAATGTGCATGTCTGTGTGCGTAAATATGTCTGTGCATATGAATGTGAGTATGTGTATGCGTGTTGTATGTGTACTTTCGCATCCTCATCATGATGTTGTTTATGATTACCGTAAAAGTATGCCTGGCCATTCTGTTGTTAATTTGGCAAAAGACCAGGGGGTAAAATTCCTTATCTGCATACAAGTAAGGGTTGGTGGTAGGAAGAGTACGCACCTGTAGAGTACTATCTTGACAAAGTCTCATCCAATCCATGCTAGCATGGAAAAAAGTGGTTGTGAAAATTACGATGCTGTTGTCAATATATCATCATCACCATCAATTGTTTTAGCATCCACTTTTCCATGCTTCTACAAGTCAATAAATTTGTATGTATGTTTGTATGAATGTATGTATGTAAGTGTGTGTATGTATTTGTACTAGTATAGGCACAGACATGACTGTGATTAAGAAGCTTGCTTCCTATATATACTTACTTGGGTAATCTCAGATTTGGTGTTGTTATCATCGTTACTTATGATTGTAAGTGCAAAAATGGCACTTGATGGAAAATATTGCTTTTTTCTTTTGCTGTAATCCCTTCTGAATAATGCTAAGTTATTAAGTAAAAATCTATATTTTTTTATTTATACAGAAAAAAGAAAATACTTACTGATTAATCTTTACTGCAGAAAAACTGGGTACCTCAGTTCTTTACATGTGCACTTGAGACATAAGAACAGAGTTGACTCATTTTTGATAGTAGGATACTTTCTAAAATTCTCCACATTTCATATGACATAGTATGCATATTATATTTTTACTGGTCAATATAAAGAGGTTGTGGGAACTGATTTGCATATGATTTGCATGTTACATCAGCAGCAAATATTTAATCTGAACAGTAAAGGTTAAAGCTCAGAAAATGCACCAAGCTGTAGAATACTATCTCAACAAAGTCTCATCCAGCCCATGCCAACATGGAAAAAAGTGGTTGTAAAAATTATAATGCTGTTGTCAATATATACCATCCTCATCATTATCATTGTCATCATCATTATTTTAGCATCTGTTGAGATAGATTAGCTTAACCAAAGAGGAAAACTTAGAAACACATTTTAAATGTTCCTCTATGCCTACATGTCTGTTGTTGACGGTACTAGTATAAGAAGATATAAACATCTATTTGCATTCTAAGACTTCCATTTGCACAACAGATTTTGTTGTTTGTTCTTTCTGTGGCACAAATAAACACTTTTCAATGAAGTTTCAACATTTTAGAAAAGGTAACGTGAAAATACTGACTTTGGGAAATAAAATTAAAATTTTTTCAAATGTTTGCCTTTGTGATTTATTTATTATCATTTCCATTACTAATTTAATTAGAAATGGCTTTCTTATTAATGCAAATGAAGACACATAAGTGCACAATATCTGTTGTGGTTATTTTGATGTGGGGTTGGTGATGGCAGCAGTCAGTGGCAAATGTGTAAGGCAGCTAAGTGGTGTACGGACATATGATTTTTCTTTGAATTTTATCTAAGTTCTTCTTATGAGAGTTCAAACAAGTTGCTAATAAAGCAACAAGGCTATGTATGAATGTATGTATGTGTGTGTATGTATGTACGTACGTATGTATGTATATATGTCATTATTTAGTTTTATTTCAAGATTTCTTGCCAATAGAGAAAGAGCTGTTTGTATGTATGTATGTAGTATGTTATATATGTATGTATGTCCTCTTCTGTTTTTAATTATTTAGTGCCTTCCTGTAAGAAAGAAGTTAGTTTCTAACAAAGATACAAGTCTCCATCATTGGAATGTAGACAGCAAAAACATTGTCACATTTTGAACTTGAAAAAAGCCTTGCATATTTTTACTGTTCCACTTACAGATTGTATTTGTAATGTATGAGTTAGCTGGTTGATTTCTTTTTCTGAAAACCCTAGCTTATCCAGATTGTTACTCAGGTATTTACTCATAAGACCAAGTGCACAGATCGTTATTGGCTCAAATGTGAATTTATAATCTGTAGAAAGAAACTGAAGATTTCAAAGCTGGTCTTGGTAGCTATCCTCTTTCACCGTGATTTTCAAAGAGATATCTATGTATGTATGTATGTACATATCGAGCAGAGGTCATTAGCCACTAACGGAGCCGTAAATGCAAAATATAAGTTAGTCCTAGAGCGCACAATGTTCCTGAAGGTCAGCAATGGTCTTCCTCGGTCATGAGTGGACGGCCATCATGTATGTATGTACATATTCATATATCATGATTGTGAGCCCAACACTCTAACCACTGAGCCATGTGCCATCACCATATATTTGTATATTTATATAGATATATATATATATTTGTATATGTATGTATGTGTGTGTGTATATATATATATATACTTGTATATGTACATATATAATGAGTGTGCAAATATGTATGTATGTTAGTATTATGTTTTTAATATAAATATAAGTGTGTGTATATAGAGGCTGTTACTAGAATGGGAATGTAAATAAGTGTGTGTTATAGTATGGTGGTGCATAGCAAGTTTGTTGCATTAGTGAAAACTAATTCAAGCGATGCATGTATGTATGTATGTATGTGGAGGAATTCAAGTATGACTCATTTTGTAGTTTGTGTACTTACCTCTGGAAGTACATTTAAATAAATCCTACTGCAGAATTATATGTTTACATCATATGTTAATGTCAATATTTACACAAGCTACTTCTATTTAATAAGAATATATAAACATGAAGTTGGGTGCATATATCTGCATATATATATATTCATGCATGCATATTATTGAATAAGCCTCCATCACTGGAATTTGAATAACAACAACGGAGAAGAGTTACATGTTGAAGTTGGGAAATTTTTGCCTATTTTTGCTATTCAGCTAAGAGATTGTATTTGTAAATTGCATGTTAGTTACTTTCTTTCCTGAAAATGCCAGCTGTTCAAGGTTGCCATTTAGATATTTCTAACAATAATTAGGGATGTAGCTAGAACTTGCACCATTTGGAAGCCCTTAAGTTTTTCTTTCCTATCCAAAGGCATATAATATCTATTGAAAATGCTTAAACAAACGAAAAGGTGGACAGACATACAGAGAAAATCTTTTATACTTTCTTTTATCTTTTGCATGTTTCAGTCATTATACTTTGACCATACTGTGGCATTGCCTTGAAGAATTCTTTTGTTGAATGAATCAACGCCAGTATTTAACATTTTTTTTGTTTTGTTTTTTGCTAAGAATGGTACTGATTCTATCAGCCTTCTTTTGCAGAACCACTAGGTTACTGCAATACAAACAAATACTAGTTGTCAAGCAGTGATGGGGGACAAATGCAGACTCAAAGACACAAACACACACACACATGACAGGCTCCCTTCAGTTTACATCTACCAAACCCACTCATATGGTTTTGGTCAGCACAAGGCTATAGTAGAAGACACCCAAAGTGCCATGCAGTGGGACTGAACGTGGAACCATGAAGTTGAGAAGCAAGCTTCTTACCACACCATTTTTTACATTTACTATGCATGTGGCTGAGTGAGTAGAGAATTGCACTCTTGATTGCAAGATTGTGGTTTCAATTCCCAGACTGGGCAACATGCTGTGTTCTTGAGCAAATCACTTCATTTCACATTGCTCCGGTCCACTCAGCTGAAAGTGGGTAGCCCTGTGATGAACTGGCTTTCCGTTGAGAGGGAATGTTTGCCTGCCTACCTAACCAGTGGGGTAAAAAGGCAAAGGTAAAGTTACCTTCCTGAGTCACACTGGCCCATAGGGGCCAGATTCCCAATTTCATATATATTTTCCCCACCTGGATGGGACACCGGTCCATTGCAGGATTATTCATTATTCTCAGTTGATTGAACTGGAGCAATGTGAAATGAAGTGTTTGCTCAAGAACACAATGTGTTGCTCAGTCCAGGAATCAAAACCACAACCTTATACTCATGAGTCCAACACCCTAACCACTGAGCAATGCACCTCCACATACTTACCAGTGGGGCAACATCATTCAAAAGCTATAACAATGTGAGGAAGCACATTGTGACCAGCGGTGTATAACAACATCCAATAGTCTTGTTGTTACAGTGATACAGAGATTTACTTGTAAGGTGAGAAAAATTGGCTGCAATATTCTGCAGTTATTTTTCTTGGTTTTCTACTGGTCAGTTTGGGGCTATAGTAGAAGACACTTGCCATAGCTGCCATGCAGTGGGACTGAACCTGAAACAAAATGGTTGGGAAGTGAACTTCTTTAACTTCACAGCTACACCGGCACAAAACTTCACCTATGCCATACTCATGAGTGTGTGTGTGTGTGTGTGTTGACACACACATGTAGACTGCAGAATCAAAGAACTGCATAAACATTTAACAAATTTGAGAAATGTCTTTTATATATTTTCAATTTACTTAGCTATTGCCATGAAAATCTCATAAAAAGAAATTTCATTTATCATAGACCTTCTGAATTCTCTACATTTTAATCAAGAAGCTTCGATGGATGGATTTTACACAATCTTCAACTGTGAAAACACTTCCTCCCTACACTTTACAAATGGTCTGTTCTAGACAATTTAATAACCAAATATTGGGACTATGATATTTAGTAATACTGAAGGCATGCATCATGAATATTTATTTGTAAATACTAAGCATGAAATAAATCAATACATGCTAGAATTATTTGAGTAAATATTACATTTACTGATATTAAATGTTGCATAAGAGATTTTTCAATTTTCTAGTTAAGTTTTACAGAAATTCTCTTGACAGTCACTAAAAACTCATAAATAAGTATTTTGTACCCAGGAATCTGAAAATGGTTCAATGAACATATAAGATTGGTGTACAAACTGAGAGAATTAAAAAGCTTCTATTTCTGTATAAATAAATATTTAGCATTTTAGTTTTAAAATATATATTTTTCCATTCTATGTGGGTTGACTAGATCTGCTGAGTAATTGGCTAGATTCACTGCTGATATTTATACTCAGCATTTTGCCTAGCATACTAACAATTCTGCCAGCTCGCCACCTTACTTATTAGAAATATTAACCAAATCTCCTTCAAATCAAGCCCTGCAGTCTTCAGAAAGGAAGACCATATTAAATAATGTAAACTTCAATGCTTCCTGTTTGAAAAGAAAATGAGACGGTCATGTTGGAACATCTTAGTCTTAGATCTGCTGTATCAGAGACTAACCATTAACACATCAACAACTCTAACAACACTTAGGTACTTAGTAAAATACTGTATTTTATACATCAGAGTATCTTCAATTTAAATTAATGTATTCAATTCATCTGTAATGTTTTTGAAGATCTGTGAATGTGTCGTTAACAAAAGATTTAATAACTTGAGGTGAATTAATGCTTTATAATACTTTACACATAAACACATTAATAATACACTTGCATGAGTGTGATATTATACCAAAGGTGATATACGCAGCTTGTATCTTTACTTCTATATAATTTTGTAATAATAACATTCAGGTCCTATCCTATTAACAGCTTACATTCTTCTATTCATTTTCCAATTTGCAGACATTGGTTGTTAACAAAAGGACCTCTGAACATTACACAATCTCATTTTCTTTTCCCTATAAATTTAAGGTGTGACAGCAGCTATACTATAAATGAATTATTATATCATAGAATGATGAATTGGTATTTCTTTGTCAGTATATATCATATTCATCTTTAGTTTGTTAAGGAATGAGTTGTACCCATAGATCTGTCATGTTTTGTATTGTTATTAGCAAGTAAGAAGTTTCGTCTTTATTTTCATTTTTATTGATGGGAAGTTGGGAGATTGGATAACAGTTGTCATCTGTTTTATACTTTTATATCACTTTTGTTTCTACTTTTCTGAGTTAGTATCTATTTGATTTATTATTACCGGCAGATAGCTGGCAGAATTGTTAGCACACTGGGCAAAATGTTCCATGGCATTTCATCCATCTATATACTCTGAGTTCGAATTCCACTGAGCTTGACTTTGCCTTCCATCCTTTTGGGTCGATAACATAAGTACCAGTTGAACACTGGGGTTGATGTAATCGATTTATCCTCTTACCTGAAATTGCTGGCCTTGTGTCAAAATTTGAAACCTTTGTTATTGGTGGTAAAGTTGCCCACTGGTAAAGTTGTCCACCTGTTGATGTTGATCCTCTTTAGAGGCTCAACATTTTGAGATCAGTCTTCACCACTTTGTCCCATATCTTGTTGCATCTGCCTCTTCTACATGTCCCTTCCATATGTAGTGACCAGCACTTCTTTATATATCTGTCCTCATCCATCCATATAATATATATAAAATAGACTCCCAAACAGTTTCTGTCAATCAGATTCACTCAAACAGTATTCATCAATCTGGAGTTGTAGTAGAAGACACTTGCCCAAGGTGCTGTGCAGTGGTACTGAACCCAAAACCACATGGTTGCAAAGTGAACTTCTTAACCACACAGCCATGCTTGCATTCTTATAAAATATATTTAAATACAAAATATATTTTCATCAAGAATGAAACACAAACTGATTTGCCGATTAAGATAAACTGCAAAGCATACTATTAAATCCAAAATGAAAATATGGACACTGGACATAAATTTTTCTGCAGCCATTTGCTTGAGAAATCAGAAGGACAAGTTGGGGACATGGAAACAATAAATATTCTTGTCTATAGAATATTCACAAGTTGTTAACTTTATTCCAATGATGGAATTTATCTATAGCTACTTCATCACTCTCTCTGGCGCCATCATACAAAGACTTGTGAAAAATGCTGAAATTAAATAATCAGAAGGCATTAAGCTTTATGGCAAATTCAATATTGATTTTAGTTCCAGGAACAAGAAGATGGAGATTGTTCTGTTGTTCAAGAATTTCTCTTAAGTAGGAAAGAAATTATCAAATAGAAAAGGTTCAGGGAAAAAAAAAGTGTGATAAATGAAAATATACTTACTCTATGAATGGAGGAAGAAATTTGTCTTAAATTCTGGCTTTTTCTATTTTGGATGAGAACATTTAACAATTAACAAAATCATAAATATACATGGTTGTTTGATTAAGAAATTCATTTCCTAACTATGATGTTTCAGGTTCAAGCCCACTGTGTAGCACTTGTGTACATATCTCCTACTAAACTGAATGAAGCCTATCCTGTATATATAAATATATATATATATATATATATATATATAGGAAAATGAAAAATAATAATAAGGCAGAATGCTAAACTGAAAGCATATTTTAATATAGATTTCTAACCGGCTTTCATTGCATAGCAAATTTTCAAGAAGAGGGAGAATGAAAATGTTTTTTACAAAAAAGTAAAAAATAATATATAAAAAAATAAATATACCAATACATTATATTGTCTTTGAGCTTTTAAAGTTCAATGGGAATCCATGTAGATAATAGTTGGAAAAATTAGGATGCATGAAATTGAGAGTTGTGTTAGGTTTAAAAAAAGAAAAGGAGCTGAAGGTTTGTGTTAAGCAGGAAGTGTGGTGTCAAAACAGGAAGTGTGTGTAAGGGAAGACAATTCTGTGGGTTTCATACTCTTTAGTTGGAGTTCTGGACTCTTTGTAACTAAATAAGCGTTGAATTTGACCAAGTCATCTGAATGTAAAAAGGTTAAGGGAAACGTGATAAGCAAAAGCAAATGTTTTGAAGTATGAGTGAAAAAGTTTATGTATGTTTGTGTGAGTGCCATGTCCTTTGCTTAGACTGTCTTCCAGAGCTTTACTTTCTAAAATAAAGATGTAAAATAATTGGAATAGAGGAGAGTGACAAAAAATGGCATAAAATAACGAGTAAAATGAAGCTAAAGGAAGAAAGGAACAAACAAATATAATCTATCTTCTATCTTTTATTTGCTTCACTAATTGAATTATAGCCATGTTTGAGTACCAGCTTGAAGTGTTCAGTTGAACAAATTGACACTAGTGCTTATTCACTTTTAAATCTGATACTTATTCTATTGGACCCTTTTGTTGAATTGGTAAGTTACGGTAATGCAAACAAATTAATTCTTGTATAGAGGTGGACAAATGCAAGCACTAACACACACACATGCAGATATATATATATATATATATATATATATATATATATACATTCCAAAATGTAACTACATGTGGATTGTTGGTGATTTTTTTCCTTCTATCTTTTTCTCTTGGGCTTACCTCTTGTCTCCTGTTTCTGAAGAAGAGATTTGCTTGAAATGTAAAACACCCTTTCTTTCCTTCCCCGGGCATTTTATTAATACTTTGCTTGTACCATGTATTCGCATTGTTGTTTCTTTCTTTGCTTTTTTGCATTAACTATATATATATATATATATATATATATATATATATATATATATAACTAATTTAGAGACGAACCACCACTCTACAGCACAATCAACTCAGAACCCGTCCAAATCCATGCTGTGAGGCATATACCATATTAATATTTATCTACGATTTTAATCTAAAATTTTTAAATTTTAAATTTGAACAATATATCATATGAATATATCATATAAAGAAACATTCATCATAAAAATATTAATTAAAAATTTTTTTTTTAATTTAAAAAAATTTTAAAATCAAAATTATAAATTGGACAATAAAAATCAATACAATAATATAAAGTACGAAAGTATAAATGTATAAAAGTCAGTGCTAGTACATAGACTACGCGTGTTTCATGGCTGAAATAGGACTATATAAAATCATAAACAAATGCTATCCAAGTTCATTAGAACGGGGAAATGATTTTACTCCCAAAATCAGTCACTCTTTCGATCAAATCCCTAAGAAAATACCCAAAATCAATCAAGGAATAAACATAAACATGAGAAATGAAAATATATATAAAGAGACAAAATCTGTAAACTAATCCCTACATTAACGGTATTAAAATAATTATTAAGAGTTACAATCTAAAAATATTGACAAAGAGTATTATAGTGAATAAGGTTAAAACATTATGGAAGAAATAAATAATAGTAAAAAAATGTGCTAGTGTAAAAGTTAATAAAAGACGAATATTGTTTAGAAAATTAAAATTAGAAAACATGACTTATCTGCCGGCGAGTAACTGTATATTAAACCAAAAATGGGTATGCTATAGAATTTATACTAAAAGGTCACGTGATAAATATGGCGTCTATTACCCAGAAGTAAATTCGTATTATAATTACTAAAATAATAACGAAAATATCAAAAAAGAAAATTTACCTGAAATAAAAAGTTTCGTGAGGATTAAAAATACTAAAATTCTTAAACTCGCAAATTAACGCAGAATAATAACTATATCACATACGAAAATTCTATATTAAGTAAATAATACTAAGAAAACATAAAAGACCGCTCATATTATCGTTGAATACTTTATAGTCCAAGGTTAAATCATTATGAAGTAAATAATAGTAAAAAAATGTGTTAGTGTATAAAGTTAACAAAAGACGTTTGTCAATATTGTTTAGAAAATTAACATTAGAAAACATAACTAATTTGCCGGCGATTTACCGTAGATAAACCAAAGAGGGAGTACCATAGAATTAATACTGAATGGTCACGTGATAAACATGGTGTCTATTACAAGAGGTAAATACGTAAAATAATAACGAAAATATCGAAAAAGAAATCTACCTAAAATAAAAAGTTTATTGAAGATTAATAATACTAAAATACTTAAAACTCAGATTTACGCAGAATAATAACTATACCACATACGAAAATTATATATTACTTAAATAATACTATGAAATATTGTAAAAGACTGCTCATATTATCGTTGAATAAATACTTAAACTAAAGGTAGTTATATGTTTTAATTTTGTATAATATTGTGATTAAAGTGTATTCTAAAGCTAATTAGATGTATTTTGCGCTATTGATCATAACTATAAGTTGGTACTTAATCCTATGTTTAGATAGATAAATTAGTTATCTAAACTTATTATATAAGTAATTTAATTTATGTCTGCATTTAATATTACATTCATCATATATATTTCGTTTACGGCATGAACTTACACTTTCATGGCTTAAGCTTTGAGACAAGCATATGACTACTGGCAGGATCAACCAGGTATCGTCGTCGTCGTAGCGTCTTCGTCGTCGATCGGCAAGCGGAAGGGGGGCGCGGTCGCGAGCGCGGAACGCCTCGACGACGCCCGATGCCGTCGCCGTCGCGCGAAAACAAACGAGTGAGGCTGAATCGGCCGCCGCCGAGTCGTTCGAACGAGCGCTCGGAGGCGGCGGCCGTTCGTACGTACGCGTTCTAATCCGCCGCTCTGCGGTAGCAGCGGAAAGCGTGCAAGATGTGGAGGCGCAATGGCCCAGTATTTAGGGCAGCGGCTCGCGGTCATAGGATCGCGGTTTCGATTCCCAGATCGGGCGTTGTGAGTACTTATTGAGCGAAAAACACTTAAAGCTCCACGAGGCTCCGACAGGGGATGGTGGCGAACCCTGCTTTACTCTTCCACCACAACTTTCTCTCACTCTTTCTTCCTGTTTCCGTTGTACCTGTAATTCAAGGGGTCAGCCTTGTCACACTGTGTCACGCTGAATATCCCCGAGGACTAAGTTAAGGTTACACGTGTCTGTGGATTGCTCAGTCACTTGCACGTTTATTTCACGAGCAGGCTGTTCCGTTGTGCGGATTGACTGGAACCCTCGACGTCGTAAGCGACGGAGTGCCAACAACAACAACATATATATATATATATATATATATATATATATATAGTTCAAAAACACAATAACAAAAAAACAAAAAAACAACAAAGTGAGGACGTGATATGGATAGTATTATTGGACGCTCAGGAAAGGAAAGAGAGAGTGTATGACGTTTCGGGCGTAGCCCTTCGTCGGAAAGATGGAAAGTTCGGAGAATGGAAGAACGGAGAAAGAGGAAAATGGTACCGATGCCCACGAGGTTACATGATGAATATATATATATATATGATAGATAGATAGATAAATATTGAAAGATAGATAAATACATACATATATATATATATATATTCTTTTACTTTATTTCTATTTTACTTGCTTCAGTCATTTGACTGTGGCCATGCTGGAGTACCACCTTTAGTTGAACAAATCGACTCCAGGACTTATTGTTTGTAAGCCTAGTACTTATTCTATCAATTTCTTTTGCCGAACCATTAAGTTACATGGATGTAAACACACCAACATCAGTTGTCAAGTGATTGGGGGGGGGGGCACAAACACAGACACACAAGTGCATACATACATACATACATACATATATATATATATATATATATATATATATATAGACAACATATTTTCATATATAATTGTGTACAAATAACTTACATATTTATACACAAAAGAGGTGACCTTTAACAGAACACCTTACATGCTAGAAAGGGCAGTTAAAGCCAAAACCACAAATAAGACCAATTTCAAAAGGAATGAAAACAAAAATATTTTCGTAGTTACTCTCAGACTCGAGTTTCTGTATCAATGTGCAAAATAAATAATTTGCCATCTGTACTTCTTCAGTGAGGGTGCTAAAATTTATGCAAATTTATGCAACAAATTGCACCAAAACTACGTGTGCTACATACTTATACATTATAATTTTCAAATCCACCGTGCAAGTGCAGTTACATTCATCAGCAAACAGTAATAAAAAGATTAAAACTGCGGGCCAGAAAGGCTTCAAAACTACAAAAATTTTACTGTGAAAATAATAAGGGTAGAAAATTTGGAAAAATTTTCATTCTGGTGGCCAGCATACGTACTAAAGTCAAAATGACAACAGATTTTCATATATAATAGTATACAAACGATTTACATATTTATACACAAAAGAGGTGACCTTTAACAGGACACCTTACATGCTAGAAAGGGCAGTTAAAGTCCAAACCATGAATAAGAGAAAATTTCAAAGGGAATGAAAACAAAAATATTTTTGTAGTTAATCTCAGACTCAAGTTTCTGTATCAATGTGCAAAATAAATTATTTGCCATCTGTACTTCTTCAGTAAGGGCACTAAAATTAATGCATATTTATGCAGCAAATAGCATTGAAAATACGCATGCTACATTTTTATACATTATAATTTTCAAATCCACCATGCAAGCGTACAACAGGCTTCTTTCAGTTTCGATCTACCAAATCCACTTACAAGGCTTTGGTCAGCCTGAGACTATAGCAGAAGACATTTGCCCAAGGTGCTATGCAGTGGGACTGAACTTGGAACCATGTTGTTGGGAAGCAAACTTCTTACCACACAGCCATTCCTGCACCTGGGTTTCCAAACAGTTTCTGTCTACCAAATCTAATCACAAGACATTGGTCACCTAGCACTATAGCAGAAGACACATGCCCAAGGTGCTACAGAGAAAGACTGAACTGGGAACCAAGTTAGTGCAAAGCAAGCTTCTTATGCACATAGATATGCTGCATCTCTGAAAATCAAATAAATATCAAACAAAATATATAATAAATAAATAAATAAATGCACCCTTCTAAAGCCTAGCCAGGCTCATGGGCCCAGTTTCCTGGTTTCAATGGCGTATATGTTCCGCAGCTGGACGGGACGCCAGTCCATTGCAGCGTTACTCATTTTTGCCAGCTGAGTGGACTGGAGCAACGTGAAATGAAGTGTTTTGCTCAAGAACACAACGCATCGCCCAGTTCAGGAATCGAAACCACAATCTTACGATCATGGTGCTGACACCCTAACCACTAAGCCATGTGCCTTCACATATAGTATATACATACTT
This sequence comes from Octopus bimaculoides, assembly GCF_046866305.1. NCBI lineage: Eukaryota > Metazoa > Mollusca > Cephalopoda > Octopoda > Octopodidae > Octopus > Octopus bimaculoides. The sequence goes on from NC_142931.1 coordinate 129,053,704, forward strand.
TAAATTTTTAACTGGATCCAGTTAGTTGGCTATGGCTATGCTAAGGAACAGATAATATAAATATTAATATAATGACGTAAATTCTAAAAAAATTAAGTTGAAAAATTAAACAAAAATATAAACCATAATGAGAGAAATTATATTTGCAAAGATAAAAGATATTGGAAAGATTCCTTTCACAGAGGGGAGCAGCTGTGTAACCTATAAAGTGAATTAAATCTCAATTTATGGGTCTATTGTTGTGAATTAGCTTTGTTCTTATGATCAAAGAAGTTCCAGCTATGCTGATCATATATATACAAATATATATACATATATGTATGTATATGTGTGTATGAGTATATATGTATATACACACACACACAAACGCACACATATATACATATATATATATGTATATATGTATCTATATATATATATGTATGTATATGTATGTATGTATATGTATATATGTGTATGTATGTACGTATATGTATATATGTGCATGTATGTATGTCTATATATGTATATTTTAAGATATAGTTTATCTCACTTAGTCTTCATTATCATTAATGGGCATTGATTTTTGAAGAACGTAAGGAGAGATTTGAGGGAGATTTGATTGATATTTCTATCAGGTTGAGTGAACACATAAAGCATCCCTTCTTTGTAACTATAGTCGTTGTTGTTGTTACTGTTGCTGTCATTGTTTAACCCAAGGATAACCATGATCAAGTCAATCAGTGATTAAAGACATTTCAGCTATGACCATCTCATCTTTTTCTATATGCAAGGAACCCAAGGCCAATGTATTCTCTTCTAAGATTGTGGGGTGGGATTTTAAAGAAGATTTGACTGCCATTTCTAGCATGTCAGGGGCTCTTTTGTTGGCTCATTGTAATAATGGTGGTTAGCAGTTTGCTATATTTGTTACTGGTTAGGTCCAGGTTATCTGTGATCCAATCAAAGGTATTCTGACCATGACCTTCACATCTTTTATTCAGATGTAATATATATATATGGACTACATTAGTGAATATTTCCTCCCATTTTTTAAAACTATATGGTATGATTTGAGGGTGACTTAGCTACAATTTTTAACAGGTCCAGTAACTGCATAGAAGTTTCCTTGTATTCCTCGTGTATATCTTTTATCTTTTACTTGTTTCAGTCAATGGACTGTGGTCATGTTGGGGCATGCCTTGAAGAATTTCTTAATTGAACAAATCAATCCAATGCATTTGTTTTAAGCCTGGTACTTTATTCTGTCAGTCTCTTTTGCTGAACTGCTAAGTTATGGGGATGTAAACACTCCAACACTGGCTGTCAAGTGGTGGTGGGGGACAAACACAAATCCAAAGACACACACACACATGATGGGCTTCTTTCCATTTCTGTTTACCAAATCCTCTCAGAAGGCTTTGGTCAGCCTGAAGCTATAGTAGAAAACACTTTCCCAAAGTGCCACATAGTGGAACTGAACCTGGAACCATGTGATTGGGAAGCAAGCTTCTTACTACACAGCCACGCCAGCACCTATATGTTGTTGTTATTTCGCCATAAATTCATCCTAATTGAGCAGACATATGATCAATGATGATCCAATCGTGACCATCCTATGTGTATATCAGTAATTTCATTGTCCAATCTTCCTTAATTTAAGATAAATAATGTAGTTTGCAGAAAATTTGGCTGCTATCTCTTGTAAGTTGAGAGACTGTCTAGAGTATCCTTTGTTTATGCATGTGTTTATGCAAGTCAGTTGTTCTCAACTTTTTAATTATTAAGGGCTCTTTTAAAATTAATTTTCCTACAGATCCCAGGTTTTTGAAATATCTGTCTTTTCAGAAAACTGCTACTAGAAACTAAAATAAACTCCTTTTCTCAGCAGTTTCATTTCAGAATTGAAAGGCAGATGTAACTGAATATAGATAAAAATATGGTATTATTGAACAAAAAACATTTATTTAATGCAGTGGTTCTCAATCAGGGTCCATATAACCCTTGGGAAACCCTTGTAAGATTTTGTTGTTAAAATTTATGTGTAATAAATTAGTTATACTTTTACAATACACAAAATATTTTAACTGCTTTTTTAAAATACAATTTCTAATAATGTTTAATTACAAAAATATAGTAGGATATTTTAAACATCAAATGATTATGGGGTTCCCGTAAAGTAAAACTGGAATCAAAGGTGTCCATAGGTAAAAAATGACAGAGAAACATTGGTTTAATGAGATGACTGCTGCTGTTTTGTAGATATTATGTTTCAAATTTCAAATTCATTAACAGAAAGCTTTAAATGTAGATCATATTTTAAAAAACATCTGAAAATATAAGACTGTTTCTGTAGATTTGGAAGCTAATTTAAAATTTTGTAAGTTTAACAATATTATCATGAGTATTTGAATATTTTAAGCTGCAGACTCTTGAACTTCTGAACTTTTGAACTTAACTCATGGATCCTCAGTTCTACCTTTGCAAATCTCTTGAGTTTACAGACTACAGATTGGAAAGTGCTTATATAGATAGCAGAGTGGCCCAAGTTTTCCAATTTCATGGGATTCCATGAGATATAGTTGAAGTTACCTCACTCTACAGATTGTGTCTTATATGTTAAGAAGTTGTAGCATGAGTATCAGTTTATGTTAATGACATCCTAATGAAGTTATTTGTCTAACAACTTCTTTGAAGATATCGGTCAAAATGTTTTGCACATTATGGAATATTTTTCACTGACAATTTTAGTAAGGAGATTAAGATAGGTGGACATGGTCTCATCTATCTGCTGAACAATTTTGTCTCCTCTGCATCAATAGCTGTGAGCAATTTATGTCCATTTGGAACCCTTGCACTCCTTTGTACTATTGTGTAAATCAGCTGTATTGTTCCTTTGAACCATGTATTTTGTAAGTCACTTCTGCTGTCAAGGGGACAATCTATATTCCGAGACTGGTAAAGTAAAGTAAAGGTAAAGGTTACCTTCTCAAGTTATGCTGACTCATAAGGGTTGGTTTTCTGGTTTCTATGGTGTATAAATTCTCCACCTGGATAGGATGCCAGTCTGTCACAGGATTGCTCATTTTTGCCAACTGAGTGGACTGGAGCAACATAAAATGAAGTGTTTTGCTCAAGAACACAATGCATTGTCCAGTCCAGGAATGGAAACCGTAATCTTACGATCATGAGTCCAACACCCTAACCACTAAGCTACACAACTCCACACTCCAACATTGCTCTGAAACTTAATTCCCACGACAGTTACTCTGGCTCAAAGTCTCTCCTTCTCTTTCCTTGAAGTTCCTCTTACTATCTCTACTGCTCCACAAATTCTTCCAATCCTCACCAGGTAATCAATTGTCTCACTTTCTGCATCTAAAACATTTATGCCACATCACTTTTCTCCCTATCTGTGCCTGTTAGTATTCATGTCACTCTTATCCTTTATTTCTGATAGACTGATATTACAACAATGCTTGACATTTTTCTGAGCTCCAAATCCATTCAATATCCAGACATCACTACATCTGCACACATCAGATTGTATGATGGTTCGTATAATCAAGATAACACACATCACATCTTCCTTGCTACACACCAGTCCAATGCTAGAAGTCTTTGTATTTCAAATTTGTTAACAGATTGAAGCTTCCTATGCAAATTCTATTTTATCTTTTCATTAATGGAGGGAGGACAAAAAAAATTAGTAATATTTCTTTTTCAAGAGGATTTATCACACTTCCATGTAGATGATACCCTTCCTCATTCCCCCCTCACTTTCTACACTGAGATATCACCCACAAGCACGTATTGTCTTGAATGTTCTCATAAAAACACATCCAACCAAGGCTGCCTTTTAACCTATGATACAGAACCAACAACTTTAAAGTTTGTCTATTGAAATTAATATGTGGATGATGATGATGATTATAATTTTACGTCAGAACTTTTTGTTAAGCTATGTTCCAAATACCAGCTTAATAATGAAAAAGTATTTCTTTAGAAATATGGTAATGAAAGGGTTAATGAACAGAAACTCTGAGAGCGTTTTTCAAGGAAAACATGACAATCTGGTCCAGAGGTGAGGAATCTGCAGCTTTAAGGCTATATTTGGTCTTCTGAAAGAAGTGCAATGATTAAAGGAAAATCATGTTATACATTAATATAGTTTTGTTGATTTATTTTAATTAAAGCCCAGTTTTTCAATTAGTTACAAATTTTAGAATCTCCAATTTATATTTTTTCCATGTTCAATTGTAATTACTTGTGTAAAGCAATTACAATTGTATTTTAAAACAAAAACTTGAAGAAATTTTTGAAGAAATGAGAAAAGTTACTCCAAGGGCATTTATTCCAAAACTCTAGCATTTTTATATTTTCTTACAGTTTTTATGTTATCAAATAATAGATTTAGTAGTATAATTTTTTTCTTTTTTGTAAATGCAGCCTTGTCAGAAGACAGTTAACTTCACTACAGCTTTCCAATATAAAGTAAACACACTACCTTCAATAGCACAAAATCTCAGTCACTACACATGTCGAGGAAACAAACATACCATAAATCTTCTTTAATCACGAAGGCATACAACTAAAACACTTAAAGTTTCAAGGAATGCTGGGCCTTACTTACCATCTATGAGGTTCTGAGAGTAACCTCTAAGGTATAACATGACTGTAACTGCATCCATAGTAGGGGACTTCATTTTAGATTCCAAATATACTTAGCTCTAAATAATTGCATACCTTCTATTAGGCATGAGTAAGACCAACATTGGAACACTATTCATACATGTTGCCCCACATCTTTGAACAGGGCCTTAGGCTTAATTCAGACAGCTATGTGAAGCTGCTGGAGACTGTAGTCAATCCCTGGCTGGAGAAGGTTTCTGCTGGAAGGCCATATGCGTGGCAGCAGAATTTGACTCCTTACCATAGCTCAGGTAAGAACCAGAAATGGTTGTCGGAGAATTTTTACAACTTCACCAACTCCAATATCTGGCCTCCTAATTCCCTCAATTGTAATCCCATGGCTTACTATGTGTGGGGCATAGCTGAAAAAGATACCAACCACTCTGCCTGCAACACCAAGGCCAAGCTAATAACCAAATCAAGGAAGTGTTTGGAGATCTACCCAGGGACACAGTGAGGAATGCATGTGCCAGGTTCTGCAGCAGTCTTGAGACCATGGTGGGAGCCATGGAGTCTACTTTGAGTTAGGTGTCATCTCCCAGCCAAAATCTAGTTGATACTTTTGATTTTGTAAAATACTTTTATTTTTGGATAGGAATTTAGTGTATTTGTTTCCTTTTAAGCAAACTGTCAAATTTAGCTCAAACATCCTGTATATATACACACATATATATCTGTATAGGCATGTATATACACATAGTATATATACATATATATATATATATATATATATATATATATTACATATATATATATATATATATATATATATATATATATATATATATATATATATATATATATACATATATACACATACACGCATATATATATACATATATGTG